>NC_052315.1:32043748-32343748 GCF_016432855.1 Salvelinus namaycush
ACACAACACAACAGGCCATGTGTCTGAGATATAGGATACACTTCACTTGTAACATAGGCCTATGACTTGAGTCTGTTGTGTTGCTGTGTTGTTGATCTTATTGTGTTGAATGGACTCCTGCACACTGTGTGTAGGCCTACTTACAAATAAATATGTATCGTGCATCTGTTTATTGTCAACCCCTATAACCATTCTTATTTAGTTTGAACTAAAACACCCCTGTGATCCTTGATGAAAAAAAACAGCACAGACCAGCATACATTTCAAGCTGTTCCATGCTGGTCCATGCTGGTCCATGCTGGTCAGTGCTTGTTGGATGTTGGTCAAGCTGGTATGACCAGCATGATCCAGCTGGTCTGACCTGGCTGGTCTGGTTTAGTTGGTTCGGCTGGGCAACCAGCCTTCGTTGTGTTTTCGCTGGTGAGCAGCCCTTGTTGTGTATTCGATGGCAGGTCATCCTTTGTTGTATTTTCGCTGGTGACCAGATTTTGTTGTGTTTTTTTGCTGGTGACCAGGCATCGCTGTGTATTGGACACTGGTGACAAGCATAAACTAAAGCAAAACCAGCATCAAGTCACATTATGATGGTTTACAAAGTGATGTTTAATTCCTATTGGAATCCATCCAGAGTGGATTCCCACAATCCCACAATGAGAATGACTACAAGCGTTAGAAAGATGAACAAATCAGACCACACTCTTAGAAAAAAAGGTGCTATCTAGAACCTTAAATGGTTCGTTGGCTGTCCCCATAGGAGAACCCTTTAAAGAACCCTTTTGTGTTGCATGTAGAACCCTTTCTACAGAGGGTTCTACACGGAACCCAAAGGGGTTCTATCTGGAACCCAAAAGGGTTATCCTATGAGGACAGCCAAATAACCTTTTGGAACCCTTTTTTCTAAGAGAGTACCTAAACCAGGGGTTCTCAAACTTTAGCAAAATCACCATAAATAAATAAAAAATAGCATACATGGCTGGACGGACTGATTTTGCTCCAGTACTGCTCTGGGCTTGCTCTGCCCAGCATTTTTCATTTCCTTCATCACTGTTATTTTAATTGGGCCTATTCTGTTGTACTTATTTAACCTACCCCACCACTAATGCACACAGATGTTGATAGTCGATCAAGAAATAGGTCACAGCCTGCAGAAGCCCCAGCGACGTTGGATTTCTATATAGGCTATTGTTAAAGAAAAGAGGAGTCTATCAACTGTAAAATGTGAGCACAACAGAGACAGTTACAACTGAAGAATCTGATCATCAATAGATTAGAGAAAAGGCCTTTTTTTAACACAGCTGCAGCATATCAGGTAGGTCCGTGTTTAATAGCCTACCACGTTGTTGAAATGTTGAATCTTTTTAGGATGGCCTACCAAATTATATTTTTAACCACTTAAATGTAAGGTCCACCCAATAGGGGACCTTCAAAAACAGTTTTATTCAATGTCATCTAAAATTTGAATAGGTAGCCCCTATCCGTCAATACAGGGTGTCTCCTATCCAGCCGTACCATACAGTCTTTGGTATTACTTAGTACCATATATGGGCAGCCATAAAGCCATAAAAGTGAAAGTCACACCCATGAGCCCATTTCAAGATGGCTGTGACTCACAGTCCGTTAGTCTAGAGAAGAGGGGGGGTCAAATTAATCATTAGGTTCTTACGAACAAAAGTAGCCTATTGTCAATGTTCTCCGATAATGTATATAGATGGATTAGAACATCAAATCTCCACCCAGTGACAACATCTTTGCGCACAAAAAGTGCGGTGTTTTTATCTTTTGACATGTGGTATAGTGTTAGACTGTGAAGCAGGTCAAATTAAAGATGGATAGTCAGGGCCAGCAGCAGAACAAATCAGTTGGACCTTTTATTTCCATACGCGGGCATGTTTTTTCACAGGACCTTTTCCTACAAGACAAGTGTTGTAGGAAAACCCTCAAACGGATCACTAATACCTTTGACCTTACACAGCTAGTTAAAGGGCCAACCAGGGTGACTTGTTGCTCTAAAACACAGATTGATTTGGTGTTCAGTAATAAACCAGAGAGAGTGACTAAATCATTCAATATGGTTACTGGGCTATCTGATCATAATCTGACACTTATAGCCAGAAAGCTGTCTAAGAGCAGGTTTAACCTCTCTACTATTAGAAAGCCTGATCAACTAAGAATACCTAAGAGTGAATTAAGCTATTTTGAAAATGCAATTAACTGGAATGATCTCTTGTCCTATACAGACGTGGAAGCTGATAGTCAAGTTTTTCTATCCACAATCCAGACTACATTAAATGGTTTCCTAAAGAAAATCAAATCCAAACCTGGCCAAAAGAGCACTCTTCCTTGGCTAAATGGAGAAATCTGGAAATTGATGAAAGAACGAGATTATTATCTAAAAATAGCCCTAAGATCCAAATTAGAGCATGACAGACGCAGGTTTACCATGTTGAGAAATAAGGTGATGAAAGAAATCAGACAGGCCAAGGCAAACTTTTTTATTAACATAATTGGTGAAGCAAAGGGAAATTCTAAACTGATCTGGGAGAATCTAAAAAAGTTAACAGGGAAAGACCATAGTAACACTGCAAAAAGACTAGAAATCATGGTGAAAAACAATCTAACACAGGATGCAGTCGAAATAGCCATAGCCTTCAATTCCTACTTTATTGATTCTGTCAGGGTACTGACACAGAACCCCTCCACTGGTTTCTTGGGCTCAGTGCTAGTAAATGATGCTCAACCTGTCTTCATCATAAGGGAGGTTTCTGAGTCAAAGGTGAACAAGGTGATTAGCTCACTAAAGAACTCTAAAGCCAAAGATGTGTCTGGGATGGACTCTACCTTTCTTAAAAACTACAAAGAGTCACTCATTGGCCCCAATACTAAGGTCAACACATCTATTGGTCAGGGGGTGTTTCCAAGGGTATGGAAGTCGGCCATAATAACGGCCATCTTTAAATCAGGCGACCCTGCTGACGTGAGTAACTACAGGCCCATTAGTATACTACCTGTGGTGTCAAAGGTTGTTGAAAAGTGTGTAGCAGAGCAACTGATTGCCCACCTCAACAACAGCCCCTTCACATTACACTCCATGCAGTTTGGCTTCAGAGCGAAACACTCCACAGAAACGGCCAACTGCTTTCTTCTGGAAAATGTGAAGTCCAAGATGGACAAAGGGGCGTTGTTGGGGCTGTGTTTCTGGACCTAAGGAAGGCTTTTGATACTGTTATACATGAGATTCTCATCACAAAATTGTCCAAGTTCAACTTTTCCCCCGATGCCTTGAGATGGATGAAATCATACCTTGAAGGCAGAACTCAGTGTGTCAGAGTGAGCAACGAGCTGTCGCCCACTCTTAGCTATGATGTGGGCGTGCCCCAAGGGTCAATACTGGGGCCCCTCCTGTTCAGCCTGTACATTAATGATCTGCCTTCTGTCTGTACTGGGTCTGAAGTTCAAATGTATGCAGATGATACAGTGATATATGTGCATGCAAAGAGCAAACAAAAAGCTGCACAAGAACTCACTACTGTAATGGTCCAGGTTACAAAGTGGCTCAGTGACTCGTGTTTGCATCTCAATGTGAAAAAAACTGTTTGCATGTTCTTCACAAAGAGGGCAACAGATGCTACTGAGCCAGATGTCTATGTGTCAGGGGAGAAGCTCCAGGTGGTATCTGATTTTAAGTACCTTGGCATCATACTTGATTCCAACCTCTCTTTTAAAAAGCATGTGAAAAAGGTAATTCAAATAACCAAATTCAACCTAGCTAATTTCCGATTTATACGAAATTGTTTGACTACAGAGGTAGCAAAACTGTACTTCAAATCTATGATACTCCCCCACTTAACATACTGCTTGACTAGTTGGGCCCAAGCTTGCTGTACAACAGTAAGACCTATTCAGTCTGTCTACAAACAGGCTCTCAAAGTGCTTGATAGGAAGCCCAATAGCCATCATCACTGTCACATCCTCAGAAAGCATGAGCTCCTGAGTTGGGAAAATCTTGTGCAATACACCGATGCATGTCTTGTATTCAAGATTCTAAATGGCTTGGCTCCCCCTCCACTCAGTATTTTTGTTAAACAGAAAACCCAAACATATGGCAGCAGATCCACAAGGTCTGCCATGAGAGGTGACTGTATAGTTCCCCTAAGGAAAAGCACCTTTAGTAAATCCGCTTTTTCTGTGAGAGCTTCCCATGTCTGGAATACACTGCCATCAGACACACATAACTGCACCACATATCACACTTTCACAAAATGCTTGAAGACATGGCTAAAGGTCAATCAGATTTGTGAACATGGTCCCTAGCTGTGTGTTGCCACTTTCCATGTCTGTTGTCTGTAACTTGTGAGGTGTGGAAACACTTCGTTGCTTTTATGAATTTTGTCTTGCTGCTTTTTGTTCTATGTTGCTCTGTCTGTGTGCTACGTCTTGCTTGTCCTATGTTGCTATGTCTTGCTTGTTCTATGTTGCTATTGTCTATATTGTAATTGTTTTTAATAACCTGCCCAGGGACTGCGGTTGAAAATTAGCCGGCTGGCTAAAACCGGCACTTTTACTGAAACGTTGATTAATGTGCACTGTCCCTGTAAAAATAAAATAAACTCAACTCAACTATGTGTGCAAAAGCTTGCCCGTTGACAATGTTTTGAATGGTTGTAATAGTAAAGACTATAGTAAAGACTGAGCTTGTGAGTTTCAAATTTAGGGAAGATAATATTTTACCAATCTGTGTGCCAGTTCTGATTATTTTTATATGCAAATTTTTGTCAAACAATTTCATTTCCATATTAACATTTTGTTTCTTAAAATTATTGTGATGTTTTTAATCATACAAATCTGAAGTAAAATGATACAAATATAAAAGTTAAAATTAAACTATGGTGGAAGCACTAGCCTCTGCCATATGGACACATTGATATTATATGATCCATTGGCGGCTAAAGAAATTAGAGTTTAGAACTCAGAGATAGCCTATAGGCCAATGCAGCAGTAGGCCTATAACTTCCATTGTCAACTAAGTAAAATACATAGGCCTAAAGCCGACAAATAAAAACAGTAGAAAATATCCCGATGAAAACTCTGGTTCTTTCAATCTCACTCCTCCTCCTGTCTGCCTCCCTTTCCATCTGTTGCTAGTGAAGTGCAACATTGTATCAAATCATCACTGTGTCTGGCTAGAAGGCTGTAGCTAGCGAACTTGGAACATTGTATCAACTAGCCAATTCTGGGCCCTCAGAGTTTCTTGTGCCAGTAAGCTTGGGACAGACAGCTGTTTTTAAGGACATTTCCACTGGATATATGGGATCATCAGATCATGATATTTTGTTCTTTCACACTGAGGCTTGGTGATTATCGAGGCCATGAGTGTTGGAAAGATTTTTCAAATACTGAGTAACTATCATTCGCAATAGCTTCATTGACTTGTGTGAGGCAAAGAAAAATGACTGAGCTCGGCTTATTAGTGGTGTATGTGGTGAGTTAAGACAATCAGACATTGCCAAATGGGTACTTTAGTACATATGCATTCATTCTGGAGAGAGACGCACCATGTCTTTGCCACGCACCCCACCCCTACTTCTTGATGCAACATTTTAAATTGTACGCAAGACACATTATCTAAACACATACAGTGCATTCGGAAAGTATTCATACCCCTTGACTTTTTCCACATTTTGTTATGTTACAGCCTCAGGCTAAAATGTATTACATTTTTTTCCTAATCAATATACACACAATACCCCATAATGACAAATTGAAAACAAGTTTCTAGAAATGTTTAAAAAATGTACTAAAAATAAAAAACAGAAATACCTTATTTACATAAGTATTCAGACCCTTTGCTAATAGACTCAAAATTGAGATCAGGTGCATCCTGTTTCCATTAATCATACTTCAGGTTTTTCTACAACTTGATTGGAGTCCACTCCTCAGTAAAAGGTACATGCCAGCCCGCTTGGAGTTTGCCAAAAGGCACCTAAAGAACTCTCAGACCATGAGAAAGATTCTCTAGTCTGATGAAACCAAGATTGAACTCTTTGGCCTGAATGCTAAGCGTCACGCCTGGAGGAAACCTGGCACCATCCCTACGGTGAAGCATAGTGGTGGCAGCATCATGCTGTGGGGATGTTTTTCAACAGCAGGGACTGGGAGACTAGTCAGGATCGAGGGAAAGATCAACGGAGCAAAGTATAGAGTGATTCTTGATGAAAACCTGCTCCAGAGCGCTCAGGCCCTCCGACTGGGGCGTAGGTTCACCTTCCAACAGGATAACGACCCTAAGCACACAGCCAAGACAACGCAGGACTAGCTTCGGGACAAGTCTCTCATAGGGGTTATTCATATGGCACAGAGGACATCAAACGTATTTTTACTTTATTTTTAAAGCTGTCCAGAGAGGATGTTGTTATTATAGGCAGAGGCAACTCATTCCATTCTGAGGCCCCCGTATACAAGAAAGTACCTTTCCCAGCATTACTTCTGAACCTGTTTAAGCACACATCAGCAACACCTGATCTGGTGCTGTGATTGTGTGCATCCCTAACACGAGGAAAGTAATCACTTAGATATCTGAGCGCAGGACCATAAATACTCCTGCAAACCGAACCTAGTCTAATCTGGGACACCCTAGCCTCAACAAGCAGCCAGTTTAGTTCCTGAAAGCAGCTCCTGCCTATGTGAGTATGTGGACTCACCTTCAATACTACCCTGATAAACTTATTCTGGGCTATCTGGAGCTTACCCTTCATAAGTTTAGATAAGCCCCAAAACCAGGAAGTACTAGCATAGTCAAAATGGCATTGAATGAGGGCAGTAGCTAGCACTTTCATGGAGTCCTTATCAAGCAGCTTGGACTTTCTAGCCAAAAACTTAGTCCTGGCATTAACCTTCCCTAGCACCTTATTGGCCATGCTCACACCTCCCAAGCTTCCATCAAGGATACATCCCAAGTAGCTAACAGAGGTTTTAGTAGTCAGCACCTCAACCCCTAACTCCACTCTGATTTCAGACGACCTACACAATTTTGGTCTGGATCCAAAAATAATTGCTTCAGTTTTCCCTAAGTGCAGAGATAGCTTATTATCTCCAAGCCATTTGCTAATGTTAGTAAGCGTTGTGCTAAGTATGCTCTCCAACATAGTTTTACTTTTGTGAGACACCAGAAGTGTAGAGTCATCCGCATAAAGAAAAAGACGGCAAGAACAAGCATCTTTCATATCATTAATATACAATAAAAACAGCAGAGGCCCAAGCACGCTCCCCTGCGGAACGCCACAACTCATTGGTTTTGCCTGAGACAGTGAGCCATTAACCTCTACTACTTGCTCCCTTCCTGATAAATAGGACTTTACCCAGCCTAGAGGGATACTGCTTAACTTCTTGCCGCACGGATCCCTTTAGCGGGATCATTTTCGTAAACAACCGTTGAATTGCAGAGCGCCAAATAAAAAAATAAAAAAATATATATTTATAATCATGAAATCACAAGTGAAATATACCAAAACACATCTTAGCTTGTTGTTAATCCGCCTATCGTGTCAGATTTTGAAAATATGCTTTACAGCGAAAGCAATCCAAGCGTTTGTGAGTTTATCAATCACGAGACAAAACAGTAAGAACAGCTAGCCTCAAATTAGCTTGGTCACGAAAGTCAGAAAAGCAATACAATTAATCGCTTAACTTTGATAATCTTCGGATGTTTGCACTCATGAGACTCCCAGTTACACAATAAATGTTCTTTTTGTTCGATAAAGATTAGTTTTATAACCAAAAACCGCCATTTGGTTTGCGCGTTATGTTCAGAAAACCACAGGCTCGTTCCGGTCCTGAAAGGCAGACGAAAATTCCAAAAAGTATCCGTAATGTTCGTAGAAACATGTCAAATGTTTTTTATAATCAATCCTCAGGTTGTTTTTAACATACATAATCGATAATATTTCAACCGGACGGTAACCTATTCAATACTACAGAGAAAGAAAATGTCGAGCTACATCTCTCGCGCGCAGGAACTAATCAAAGGACACCTGACGCGTTTTGAAAAATCTCACCCATTTTTCAAAATAAAAGCTTGAAACTATGTCTAAAGCCTGGTCACAGCCTGAGGAAGCCATTGGAAACGGAATATGGTTGATACCCCTTTAAATTGAGGAGGGGCAGGCAACGGAACAGGGATTTTTCCAAATAAAAGGCACTTCCGGGTTGGATTTCCTCAGGTTTTTGCCTGCAAAATCAGTTCTGATATACTCACAGACAATATTTTGACAGTTTTGAAAACTTTAGAGTGTTTTCTTTCCTAATCTGTCAATTATATGCATATTCTAGCATCTGGACCTGATAAATAGTCCGTTTACCTTGGGAACGTTATTTTTCCAAACATAAAAATTCTGACCCCTAGCTGAAAGAAGTTAACCCCAGTGCCTCCAGTTTGGAGATTATGAGACAGTGGTTAACTGTATCAAAGGCCTTCTGTAGGTCAAGCAGTACCATTCCACACAGATTTCCCTCATCATTCTCTTTCCTGATGAAGTCAGTCAAGTAAAGTAGACATGAATCAGTGGAGTATGTTTTTCTAAAACCCGACTGAAAATCATACATTAGACCCTGTTTGTTAACATATTCATACATTTGCTCATGTACAATTCTCTCCAGGATCTTTGATGTTACACAGATGATAGATACAGGCCTATAGTTCCCAGGGTCAGACTTTATCCCCTTTTTATACAGAGGTATAACTTTAGCTTGTTTCATGTCCCTGGGAAAGATGCCTTGTTCAAGAGAGAGATTAACAATATGCGTAATACAAGGGCCAATTTGCTCAGCAGAATCTATTAGAAACCTTGCAGGAATATTATCCAGGCCTGTGGCTTTGGAGCATTTAAGCTCTGTCAGCATACTGACTATTTTGGCTGTTGCTACCTTTGCAAAAGAAAAAGAGTTTGGCTGAACCCCTAACTCTACATAATACTTCTGGACTTGGTTGCTTCCATACAAACCAGAACTGGAGGGCAGCTTGCTAACCAGCTTGCTGGCAACAGAAGTAAAAAATGTGTTGAATTCATTGGCAACCTCTGCTTTTTCATATACCATCTCCCCTTTGATGTTCAGTCCAATACTGTTTAGTTTGTTTTTGGTAGGACTACTACAGCCTAGTTCCTTAAATGATTTCCAAAGCTTTTTAGGGTCATTTTTGTTTTCAATTATTTTCTCAGCAAAGTAACCCTTCTTAGCTTCATCCATCCTGCTCTGTGTTTCATTTCTGTGACGTTTATATAGGACAAAATCATGCCGCTCTTGAGAGTTCTTACATTTCTTAAAGGCCTTATTCCTTGCTTGGATAGATTCTAGAATCTCATGATTAAACCAAGGGCTAGATCTCTGCTTTACCCTGACCCGTCTAATGGGAGCCATCACATTCACCACATCAAGGAATCTACATTTAAAGGCTTCCCAGGCACTGTCTACCCCTACACTATCTAGCACAGGTGACCAGTCAATTTTTACTCACTTCCTCCCTAAACTTTTCCACACAGTATTTTTTGAGTCCTCTGATTCTAATGGTTTTGTGACACTTAAAAATATCTTTACAAATCCTCCTTGTGCAAAATGTAATAAAATGATCACTGATTCCATAGACTATTACTCCACTCTGCGATATTTTAGATTTATCAGACACCAATATTAAGTCAATCGTACTTTGTACTGTTTCACATATCCTGGTGGGATCTTTTATCATTTGGGTCAGAGCAAGTGATCTACTTACAAGCCCTTATTAACCAACAGTGCAGTTCAAGAAGAAGAAAATATTTACCAAGTAGACTAAAATAAAAAGTAATAATAAAAAGTAACACAATAAGAATAACAATAACGAGGCTATATACAGGGTGCACCGGTACTGAGCCAGTGTGCAGGGGTACAGGCTAGTTGAGGTAATCTGTATATGTAGGTGGGGCGAATTGACTATGCATAGGTAACAAACAAACAGCGAGTAGCAGCAGTGGACAATGTAAATTGTCCAGTGGATATTTTTATGAATTGTTCAGCAGTCTTTAGTTTTTGCTTGTAGGCAGGAATCAGGAGGATATTTTTATGGTCAGATTTGCCAAATGGAGGGCGGGTGAGAGCTTTGTATGCATCTCTATGTGTGGAGTAAAGGTGGTCTAGGATTTTTTTCCCCCGGTTGCACATGTGACATGCTGGTAAAAATGTGGTAAAACTGATTTAATTTTGCCTGCATTAAAGTCCCTGGCCACTAGGAGTGCCGCTTCTGGTGAGCATTTTCTTCTTTGCTTATGACATTATAGAGTTGGTTGAGAGCGGTCTTAGTGCCAGCTTCGCTTTGTGGTGGAAAATAGACGGCTACGAATAATACAGATAACTCTCTTGGTAGATAGTGCGGTCGACAGCATGTCATAAGGTACTCTACCTCGGGCGAGCAATACCTCGAGACTTGTTTAATATTAAACATTGCGCACCAGCTGTTATTGACAAAAAGACACACACCCCCACCCCTCGTCTTACCTTTCCGGTGCATGGAAAATTCCGCCAGCTCTATATTGTCCGTTTCTTCGTTCATCCACGTCTCGGTGAAAGATACGATGTTGCAGTCTTTAATGTCCCGTTGGTAGGATAATCTTAATATTAGGGCATCAATTTTATTTTCTAATGATTGCACATTAGCAATAAGAATGGAAGGCATTGGGAGTTTACCCGCTCGCCTCCGGATTCTCAGAAGGAATCCCGATCTGCGTCCCCTTTTCCTGCGTCTTTTCTTCACGCAAAAGGCGTGGATCTGGGCCTGTTCCGGTGAAAGCAGGATATCCGTCTCGTCGGACTCATTAAAGGAAAAGGTTTCTTCCAGTCCGCGGTGAGAAATCGCTGTTCTGATGTCCAGAAGTTATTTTCGGTCATAAGAGACGGTAGCAGCAACATTAAAAAACAATAGGTACAGAAATAAGTTACACCAAACGCAAAAAAATAACAAAATTGCACAATTGGTTGGGAGAATGTAAAACGTCAGCCATGGTCTTCGGTGCCATCTTTATTTATTTGTTGTCTTGAAAGCAGCATAAATCCAGAGAATGCCAGACTTTAATGATAAAGTTTGATGACAAAATTTGCCCACAAGAAGGACCGCCGCACCACCTTCCTGTTCAAGTGATTACAACACAACAAGGTGAGTGCAAAATGTCTTGTATGCTGCTGCATAAATTATGTAATAAGCCAGGGAGATACGTATACTGTAGCTAAGAAAGTGTATGTTGTGTAGTTAGCTGTTAGTAGCCCATGTGCCTCACTTAGGGCTGTTACGGTGACCATATTACCACAACACCAGCGGTCAGAGTCATGAAGGCAGTCAAATTCTAGTCACGGTAATTAGGCTGCTCCAAGTTCTGATGCTGCTAATGAGCATTAGTAGCCTACCAAACTTGCTAACTGCCTGGTACTCAGCACTCTATTGTCCCTCTAATCACTCTGACATGAATGCAAATGTAATGGAAAATCTAATCAAACACTTCATGAGAGCCCATGAGCTCATGTTGCACAACATTTCTATAGGCTATTCAATTGCATGGTAAATAGAGGGATGGCCTCTATTAAAAAGAGGAGGATCCCATCAGCTTTCTATAGGATTAGACTACTATATTTATTTCTCAACTTTCCTAATACATTTCTAGCACAGGCGTTCCGCTAGCGGAACCCCTCAACAACATTCCGCTGAAAAGGCAGCGCGCAAAATTCAAAAATATTTTTTTGAAATATGTAACTTCACACATTATCAAGTCCAATACAGCAAATGAAATATAAACTTCTTGTTAATCTACCCATCATGTCCGATTTCCAAAAGGCTTTACAGCGAAAGCACAACATATGATTATGTTAGGTCAGAGCCAAGTCAAAAAAACACAGCCATTTTTCCAGCCAAAGATAGGAGTCACAAAAAGCAGAAATATAGATAAAATGAATCACTAACTGCCATGAGAATTTTGTTCTCAATGTTCATAAACTGAACTTCAATTAAAATAATCTCTCTGTTACTAAGAATGTGTAAGGTTCTTATTAAAATCAAACAGACAGAGGCCAGTCTACCAGTCAGCATGTTTATTTACGAGAGCTCTGCTTATCATTTCCTGTACATTGGTCTATATACCTCACATTTCGTCATAAATGTCCCATCGCCTGTCAGAAACAATGACAATATAGTTCACAAGTCTTCTTCTCATACATTGTCTGCCACCTGTTGTACAATCTACTACAAGCCCAAGGTCTCTCCCCTCCCTGGGTGGGGACAGAATGTCCTGTAAGGAACACAGTAGTACAGCTTGTCTGTTGATAGCTCCTCTTATCATTTGTTTCACACTTGCACCCTGCTTACATACTAAAAAGGAACAAAAAGTCCATGTTCTAATTCTGACTAAAACTACACACAGATTTAGATTTATGATTGTAATAATTTTCATACAATCATAGTGGCAGGGTAGAATTCTGTTAGTTATAGTTCTACGTTAAATGTATACATCATTTAGTCATTATTCATAAAAATCATAAAACTAACTTTTGATGATCTTCATCAGATGACACTCGTGGGACATCATTTTACACAATACATGTATGTTTTGTTCGATAATGTACATATTTATATCCAAAAATCTCAGTTTACATTGGCGCGTTACGTGCAGTAATGTTTTGATTCCAAAACATCCAGTGATTTTGCAGATAGCCACATCATATCCCAGAAATACTCATAATAAACATTGATAAAAGATACAAGTGTTATTAACAGAATTAAAGATAGACTTCTCCTTAATGCAACCGCTGTGTCAGATTTCAAAAAAACTTTACGGAAATAGCATAATCTGAGTACGGCGCCCAGAGCCCAATCCAGCCAAAGAAATATACGCCATGTTGGAGTCAACAGAAGTTAGAAATAACATTATAAATATTCACTTACCTTTGATGATCTTCATCAGAATGCACCCCCAGGAATCCCAGTTCGACAATAAATGACTGATTTGTTCCATAAAGTTCCATAAAGTCAAGCATTTATGTCCAAATAGCCACTTGTTGTTAGCGTGTTCAGCCCAGTAATCCATCTTCATGAGGCGCAAGCACTACGTCCTGACAAAAACACGAAAAGTTCCGTTACAGGTCGTAGAAACATGTCAAACGATGTATGGAATCAATCTTTAGGATGTTTTTAACATAAAACTTCAATAATGTTCCAACCGCAGAATTCCATTGTCTGTAGAAAAGCACTGGAATGAGCGCTAACTCTGTCGGGACTGCGCGTCACGAGCCTGAGACACTCTGCCAGACACCTGACTCATTCAGCTCCCATTCCCCCCTCCTTTATAACAGAAGCCTGAAACAAGTTTCTAAAGACGGTTGACATCTAGTGGAAGCCTTAGGAAGTGCAACTTGACCCCATAGACACTGTGTATTCGATAGGCCAAGCTTTGAAAAACTACAAACCTCAGATTTCCCACTTCCTGGTTGGATTTTTCTCAGGTTTTCGCCTGCCATATGAGTTCTGTTATACTCACAGACATCATTCAAACAGTTTTAGAAACTTCAGAGTGTTTTCTATCCAATACACTAATAATATGCATATATTAGCATCTGGGACAGAGTAGCAGGCAGTTTACTTTGGGCACGCATTTCATCCAAAAGTGAAAATGCTGCCCTCTATCCCAAACAGATACCACATTGCTTCTCTTTACAACAGTATGGCATAAAAATTTACCAGGGAAATAGCGTCCTCCATTCGCTATTTAAGTGCATACATTACGTATATTTTTTCTCCCTGTCAATGTTCGATACAGGTCCATGATAATGGTCCATTCTAAATCAAAACAAACGTTACACATATATTATTTAGTATATGTAAAGACAAGATTTGTCACGATCGTCGTTCGGTGAAAGAGTGGACCAAGGCACAGCGTGATACGAATACATCTTCCTTTTTATTTAGAGAAGATGAACACGAAACGAAACATTTTTTACAAACGAACAAAAACAACAAACGACCGTGAAGCTACAAAACGAAAGTGCAGACATAAGATACTAACGTTTAGCCATAGACAATTACCCACAACCTGTCTAATGCCTATGGCTGCCTTAAATATGGCTCCCAATCAGAGACAACGATAGACAGCTGTCTCTGATTGAGAACCACTCAGGCAACCATAGACATACCTAGACACCTACACTGAACACAACCCCATAAACTCTACCAAAACCCCCTAGACACTACAAACACCCTCGACTAGACAAAAACACACAAACATCCCCCATGTCACACCCTGACCTAACTAAAATAATCAAGAAAACAAAGATAACTAAGGCCAGGGCGTGACAAGATTAAATCAAGAATAGTCTGATGGGTGACAATATTAGCCTATCACTTGTGAATGATATTGTCACGGTTCATGAATCCACTGCCTCCCTCTCTCTCTCTCTCTTTCTCTTTCTCTTTTTCTCTCTCTCTCTCTCTCTCTCTCTCTCTCTCTCTCTCTCTCTCTCGTGTTTGTGTGGGCGTGGTTCCCAATCTCGGCCTGATTGTCTGCGCCAGCTGTTATCACTTATCTTCCCTTTATATGTTCTGTAACCAGTGTTTCTTGTTGTCAGATCATTGTTACTTCCCTGAGGTTGTGTCGTGTGTCTGGGCTCTTTCTCTCGCCGCCCTTGTGTGGATTATCTTCTGTGCTCCTTCCTACCCATCCGGACACATTCCCCTGGATTTCTCAGCACGCTATCTTCGGTATATGCGCCCTAGTCCCTGGGTCGGATTCCGTCTGAGTACAGTCTGTCTGTCCTGTTGCTGCTGTAAACTGTATTCATTAAACCATCGTTGCTTGCATCTTGCATCCGCCTCTGAATTGTCACAGAATGATCTGACCTTACCATGGATGCAGCGAGTTCAACGAGTCTGACCGAATTCATTTCCCGCAGTATCACGAGAATGGATCAACAAGAGGAGAACATCTCCAGCACAGGTCGGGCAGTACAAGCTCTTGCGACGCAGGTATCCCAGCTGACCCAACAATTACAACATCTGAGGGGTCTCGCTGCGCCACCTACACCGGCAGTTCAACCCGCCCCGCCAGAGCCGGATTCCCAGCTAGAGCCACGGCTACCGACACCAGAGGGTTATTCAGGTGATCCTGACTATTGCAGAGCTTTTCTTACGAGATGTTCCATGCATTTCTCGTTGCAGCCACGGACCTTCAACCGTGAACAGTCTAAGGTAGCATTCGTACTCACACTGCTATCAGGCAAAGCGGCTCTTTGGGGAACGGCGGTGTGGGCGAACCAGGACCCATGCTGCACCTCTTTCCAGACACTCTCCGAGGAGATGAGAAGGGTTTTCGATCGGGCCGTGGCGGGTAGGGAGGCGGCCAGACTACTCGCTGACCTTCGCCAAGGAGACCGTTCAGTATCGGAATACTCCATCCAATTCCGCACTCTGGCCGCAGAGTGTCAGTGGAACGAGGAGGCGCAGTGGGACATGTTCCTGCATGGGCTGGAGGACCGGATCCAGAAGGAGATTTATGTTCTGGACCTTCCCAGGAGTTTAAATGGACTAGTGGAACTAGCCTTGAGGGTCGACGCTCGTCTGAGTCGTATTGGCCGCCGAGCATGCCCTAACAGACCGTATAACGACACGGAGGGCTGGCATGCCAGCGGCGGGAACACGGCCAGTTCAGCCTCCGCTCACGAACCCATGCAGCTGGGGAGAGCTCGCCTCTCCCGGGAAGAGAGGGAGAGGCGGAGATCCCAAGGACTCTGTCTCTACTGTGGTAGAGCGGGCCACTTTATCCACTCCTGCCCGGTAAAAGATCAGGCCCGGTAGTAAGTATGAGGCTACTATCGGGTGGTGTCACCACAGAGAAGACCTCATCATCTACTCTCCTCCCGGTAAGACTAAGATGGGCCACCCACACGCACGACACCCAAGCCTTACTGGACTCAGGAGCAGAGGGTAATTTTATGGACTTCAAGCTCGCTCACAAACTCCAGATTCCTATCACCTCACTCACGCACAAGATATCCGTCAACGCTCTCAATGGTCAAGAACTCCCCAACATTTCTCACACCACTGAAACTATCACACTCATCACTTCTGGCAATCACACTGAGACACTATCATTTCTACTCATGAACTCACCCCTTGCACCATTAGTTCTCGGCCACCCTTGGCTCACCCAACACAACCCCAGAGTTGACTGGGGTCATAACTCTATATCCATGTGGAGTAACAAGTGTCTTGAGTCCTGTTTAGTGTCTGCTTGTTCATCTGTGTCTGATTCTGTGTTTCTAGAGGAGGCAGTGGATTTGTCTAACGTGCCCGTTGAATACCTCGACCTGAAGGAGGTGTTCAGCAAGTCCCGTGCTGCTTCTCTTCCTCCGCATCGTCCCTATGACTGTGCAATAGAATTATTGCCAGGTGAGTCTCCGCCTAAAGGCAAGTTATATTCACTCTCTGTTCCTGAGAGGGAGGCTATGGAGAGATACATCTCTGATTCTCTGGCCTCTGGATTCATTCGTCCTTCCTCTTCTCCAGCGGGGGCGGGGTTCTTCTTTGTGGGGAGGAAGGACGGATCTCTGCGTCCTTGCATTGATTACCGTGGGTTGAATAACATCACAGTGAAGAATACCTATCCCTTACCGTTGATGTCCTCAGCCTTTGAAAGGTTACAGGGAGCATCCGTGTTCACTAAGTTGGATTTACGTAATGCATATCATTTGGTTCGCATAAGGAGGGGGGATGAATGGAAGACCGCGTTTAACACCCCCAGAGGGCACTTCGAATATTTGGTCATGCCTTTTGGGCTATCCAACTCTCCAGCGGTTTTCCAGGCACTCGTCAATGACGTGCTGAGAGATATGATTGATCAGTTCATATATGTTTACCTGGATGACATACTGATTTTTTCTTCTTCTCTCCAGGAACACGTTCAGCACGTCAGACGAGTGCTTCAGAGGTTGTTGGAGAATGGACTTTTTGTCAAGGCGGAGAAATGCATTTTTCATGCACAATCCGTTCCATTCCTAGGTTACATCGTCTCGACTGAAGGTATTCACATGGATCCTGACAAGGTTAAGGCTGTGGTGGATTGGCCAAGCCCAGATTCCCGTAAGGCCCTACAGAGGTTTCTGGGATTCGCCAATTTCTACCGGCGTTTCGTTCGCAACTTTAGCCAGATAGTCGCTTCTCTTACCGCCTTAACCTCCCCCAGAGTGACGTTCAGGTGGTCCGATACAGCCGAGGCTGCATTCGCCAAACTCAAGAGCCGCTTTGTTTCGGCCCCCATCCTCATAGCTCCCGATCCCTCGCGTCAGTTCGTGGTGGAGGTGGACGCTTCAGAGGTGGGGGTAGGTGCGGTACTTTCCCAACGTTCCTCTTCTGACGACAAGATGCACCCTTGCGCGTTCCTGTCCCATCGGTTATCACCTGCGGAACGCAACTACGACATTGGCAACAGAGAGTTGTTGGCAGTGAAGTTAGCACTGGAGGAGTGGCGCCATTGGTTAGAGGGTTCGGGGGTACCTTTTATAGTTTGGACCGATCACAAAAATTTGGAATATATCAGAACCGCCAAGCGACTCAACTCCAGGCAGGCGCGGTGGGCACTCTTTTTCGGACGTTTTGACTTCTCTCTCTCGTATCGCCCGGGTTCCAAGAATGTCAAACCCGATTCCCTTTCTCGCATTTTTGACCATTCCGAACGCCCATCCACTCCCGAGTGCATCCTACCCGGGACCCTAGTGGTCTCCACACTCACATGGGAGGTTGAATCGAGGGTCAAAACGGCCTTAGAAGGGGTAAAGCCTCCGCCCGGTTGCCCGCCTAATCGGTTGTTTGTGCCGGAGGGGTGTCGGTCCGATGTTATTTGGTGGGGGCATTGCTCCAACGTAGCGTGTCATCCAGGAGTCAGCCGCACTAGCTTTTTGGTTAAGCAACGCTTTTGGTGGCCACTGATGGCTCGTGACATTCACAGTTTTGTCTTGGCTTGCTCGGTTTGTGCCACTGGGAAGACTTCTAATCGACCTCCAGATGGGTTACTCCAACCGCTGTCGGTCCCTTCGAGACCCTGGTCCCACATCGCGCTAGATTTTGTTACCGCCCTCCCGCCCTCCCAGGGCAAGACGGTTGTTTTGACCGTGGTGGACCGGTTCTCGAAGGCGGCTCATTTTATTCCCTTGCCTAAATTACCATCTGCCAAGGAGACAGCGGTAACTGTCGTGGATCACGTCTTTCGCTTACATGGCCTGCCGATGGACGTAGTTTCTGACAGGGGGCCCCAATTTGTGTCCAAGTTTTGGCAAGAGTTTTGTAGGTTACTGGGAGCGAGTGTCAGTCTGTCTTCAGGGTTTCATCCCCAGAGCAACGGTCAAACGGAGAGGGCCAACCAAGATTTGGAGAGAGTGTTGCGATGTTTGGTTTCTAAGAATCCCTCTTCCTGGAGTCAACAACTCTCTATGGTTGAGTACGCTCACAATTCGTTGCCAGTGGCAGCCACGGGTCTCTCTCCGTTTGAGTGTAGTTTAGGTTACCAGCCACCTATCTTTCCCAGTACGGAGTCCGAGGTCACTGTTCCCTCCGCTCACGCTTTCATCCAGAGGTGCCGTCACGCATGGAGCAGAGCCCGTGAGACTCTTCTCCGGGTGGGGGCGCGCACCAAGGCTAAGGCCGATCGCCGCCGGTCGAAGCCTCCGGTATACGTCGTTGGCCAAGGAGTGTGGCTTTCTACTAAGAACATTCCACTCCGATCCGTTTCGAACAAGCTTGCCCCCAAATTTATCGGCCCGTTCAAAGTCACCAGGATCATTAGTCCGGTGGCGGTCCGGCTCAAGCTTCCTCCGGCGTATAGGAGAATTCATCCTACCTTTCATGTGTCTAAAATAAAACCTGTGTTTCAGGCAAGCATTAACCCGCCGGTCCCGGTTCCCCCGCCGCCACGACTTGTTGATGGGGAACCCACCTTTTCTGTCAATCGTATTTTGGACTCTAGAAGGAGGGGACGCGGAATCCAGTACCTGGTGGACTGGGAGGGTTACGGTCCGGAGGAGAGAAGTTGGGTACCTGCTAGGGACATTCTGGATCACTCCCTTATCGATGATTTCAATCGACAGGTAGATTCGCCTGGGAACGCCAAGAGGCGTTCCTAGGGGGGGGGTATTGTCACGGTTCATGAATCCACTGCCTCCCTCTCTCTCTCTCTCTTTCTCTTTTTCTCTCTCTCTCTCTCTCTCTCTCTCTCTCTCTCTCTCTCCCGTGTTTGTGTGGGCGTGGTTCCCAATCTCGGCCTGATTGTCTGCGCCAGCTGTTATCACTTATCTTCCCTTTATATGTTCTGTAACCAGTGTTTCTTGTTGTCAGATCATTGTTACTTCCCTGAGGTTGTGTCGTGTGTCTGGGCTCTTTCTCTCGCCGCCCTTGTGTGGATTATCTTCTGTGCTCCTTCCTACCCATCCGGACACATTCCCCTGGATTTCTCAGCACGCTATCTTCGGTATATGCGCCCTAGTCCCTGGGTCGGATTCCGTCTGAGTACAGTCTGTCTGTCCTGTTGCTGCTGTAAACTGTATTCATTAAACCATCGTTGCTTGCATCTTGCATCCGCCTCTGAATTGTCACAGATATACTGTATTTGCTACCAGGGAAATTTAGGCATTATCAAGTGCTTGCCAAATTGTGAATGAGAGACTGATGAAGTTTCTACAGCCTGCGCGAAAAACAAAGCAGAGCTCATCCCTTTCATGTGACTTTTTTCAAATCATCATTAGAGTCGCATCATGCAGCCTTAGAATGTATTACAAATCAAAACATATAGCCCAACGTTTGTATCACAACTAAAGTGGCCAAATAATTTCTTAAAATTAAGCACATTAATCCGCTTTACAACATGTGTAGAGCCTAACTGGCATACATATGCAGCACATGAGATTCAAGTTCGGGGAAGATAATTATCACCATAAAAATGCACCTTTATAATAAAAGCATTACATGCATAATTGCATTTGTAGCCACTTTTGAGAATGGTGTTTTCCTGCTAATGGAAAATGTGCGCTTATAGCCTACTACAATGTGCGTATTGCTGTGACTATAATGTGAAAAATTGCCTAATAGTTTATCAACATTTTAAGTGAAATGTTCTGATCTGTTGCGTCAGCCTCATTGCATTAAAAAACTGACATCTTTTGATGCCAGTGGTTGTATAATTGCATCCCACAACTGTCCCAGACTATGTTTGGAATATTTACTTCTCGCACAGAATAGAATAGGTCAACTTTTTTACGGTTCTGACTTTGTGTACATGGAGAATACTCTAAGAACAGTACATGTTCTGAATTCTGTTGCTGTACATTTCAAAAGTGCTGAACAAATAGCTATTGACTACGTCGGTCTTAGGTCGCTCATTATTGTCTAATGGATGGCCTCCTATCCGCTCTTCATTCCCTTATGCCATAGTTTTTACATCTCAATTGTCAGTAGAAACCACTTTTATATAAGCAAGTCAGCCATATCAGCTATGCTTTATATGATATCCTATATGAGATCCTCGCCTAAAATGATATACCTAAATCTAACTGCCTGTAGCTCAGGCGCTGAGGCAAGGATATGCATATTCTTGCTACCATTTGAAAGGAAACACTTTGGAGTTTGTGGAAATGTGAAAGGAATGTAGGAGAATATAACCCAATAGATCTGGTAAAAGATTATACAAAGAAAAAAACAATCGTTCCTTTGTATTTTTTTTGTACCATCATCTTTGAAATGCATGAGAAAGGCCATAATGTATTATTCCAGCCCAGGTGCAATTTAGATTTTGGCCACTAGATGGCAGCAGTGTATGTGCAAATGTTTAGACTGATCCAATGAACCATTGCATTTCTGTTCAACATTTTGTAAGACTGCCCAAATGTGCCTAATTGGTTTATTGTAAGCTCTCCTCAAATAATAGCATGGTATTATTTCACTGTAATAGCTACTGTAAATTGGACAGTGCAGTTAGATTAACAAGAATTTCAGCTTTCTGCCAATATCAGATATGTCTATGTCCTGGGAAATTTTCTTGTTACTTACAACCTCATGCTAATCGAATTAGCCTATGTAAGCTTAACCGTTCCGTGGAAGGGACACCGATCCCGAAGAAATGAAAAGGCAGTAAAAGAGTTTTCCCCACCAAGATGTACAAGCTAAAATTGCCACTGACGAGGAGTATGCCTATAATTTAGCCACAGATTATCAATAGTTGATTTTTTTTAATTGCCTAGCTGTGGATTGTGAGTAGCCCAATCACGAGGCATGGCAGCAAGTCGAGAACGCGCGTTAAGTCTGTCAGTGAACAAACAGCATTCTGGCAAAACAGGCTTTTGCAATATTTCAAATACAATCGTAGGAAACTACAGGTTGGAAAGCAAATGGATCCTGCTGAAAAGAGAAGACTATTCTATCTGTAAGCTATCAAGTTATCAACTTCCAAATAGGTTTATTGAGCGAACAGCATTGTTTTACCAAGAGAGAGAATAGCTTTTGGGATGAGTGCATCAGGGGGCACCAGTGAGTGAGCTGAGCATCATTGGGTGAGTCAGTGAAACAGTAAAAATATCTCATATTGTACATATTGTACAATATGCGTGTCTCCACACACCTACAGTATGTCTAGGCTATTGATAGATTCTAGATAAGTTTGTTATTATTTATCTCAGATTGTCAGTTTGTCAGTGTCAAAGTAACCTGTCATTTCGATCATTTGAGAAGTATTAAAAAATATTCAGCTAAAGTCTCAAGTTATCTAAAATGATGTAGAATTGGATGAAATGCATTTATAAAGGCCACATTACCCCCGAACCCTACGGTACAAAAAAAATTCCCCATGTGTGCAACTTCTGCAATCGCCTCTACTCTACTGATCTATACCGGTAAGCAAAAAACAATGATAATACATGCAATGCTTTATTATAAAGGATATTTTTATAATGCATTCTGCTACCTCAGAGCACCCTGGGTCACCCCCCTCTTGGGCTCACTTGAGGTGGCCATGATGGTATGAAGGCCAGATTGGGAAATTAGCCAGGACACCGGGGTTAACACCCCTGCTCTTATGATAAGTGCCATGGGATCTTTAGTGACCACAGAGAGTCAGGACACCTGTTTAACATCCCATCCGAAATACAGCACCCTACACAGGGAAATGTCCCCAATCACTGCCCTGGGGGATTGGGATATTTTTTTTAGACCTGAGGAAAAGGTGCCTCCTACTGGCCCTCCAACAGGGACTGTTTTTTCAATTTAACTAGGCAAGTCAGTTAAGAACAAACCTCTACCGCTTCTCTCTCCCGGATCCGGGATCACCCCCATCAAAAAAGCTGACTAGCATAGCCTAGCCTAACGCCACAGGGATATCATATAACATAATTTTCATGAAATCACAAGTCCAATACAGCAAATGAAAGATAAACATCTTGTGAATCCAGCCATCATTTCCGATTTTTAAAATGTTTTACAGCGAAAACACAATATGTATTTCTATTAGCTAACCACAATAGCAAAAGACTCAACTGCATATTTTCACCATTTTTCTACCGCATAGGTAGCTATCACAAAACCGACCAAATAGAGATATAATTAGTCACTAACCAAGAAACAACTTCATCAGATGACTGTCTTATAACATGTTATACAATAAATCTATGTTTTGTTCGAAAATGTGCATATTTGAGGTATAAATCATAGTTTTACATTGCAGCTACCATCAAAAATATCACCAAAGCAGCCAGAATAATTACAGAGAGCAACGTGAAATACCTAAATACTCATCATAAAACATTTATGAAAAATACATGGTGTACAGCAAATGAAAGATAAACATCTTGTGAATCCAGCCAATATTTCAGATTTTTTAAGTGTTTTACAGCGAAAACACAATATAGCATTATATTAGCTTACCACAATAGCCAAACACACAACCGCATTTATCAGCAGCAAAAGGTAGCGATCGCAAAAAACCAGCAAAAGATATAAAATTAATCACTAACCTTGACCAACTTCATCAGATGACAGTCTTATAACATCATGTTACACAATACATATATGTTTTGTTCGAAAATGTGCATATTTAGAGGTACAAATCTTGGTTTTACATTGTGAATACGTAGCCAAAATGCACAAAATTGTCCGGAGATATTTTCGACAGTCACCTAATCTAATCAAAGAACTCATCATAAACTTTACTAAAAAATACATGTTGTACAGCAAATGAAAGATACACTGGTTCTTAATGCAACCGCTGTGTTAGATTTTTAAAAATAACTTTAGTACGACATACAGCTTGCGTTATTGCGAGACAGCTCCCGCTATAAGGGCGGAGAATAGGACTAAACATTTCACACAAAAATACGAAATCATAAATTGTTCTTACTTTTTGCTGAGCTTCCATCAGAATCTTGTACAAGGAGTCCTTTGTCCAGAATAAATCGTTGTTTGGTTTTAGAATGTCCTTCTCTCCTGTCGAATTAGCAACCTTAGCTAGCCAAGTGGCGCAAAGATGTCCATCTTCACCTAACGCAGAGAACGGAAAACTCCAAAACTCCCGATAAACGTTGAATAATCTGATAAAACTATATTGAAAAAACATACTTTACGATGATATTATCACATGTATCAAATAAAATCAAAGCCGGAGATATTAGCCGTCTATACCGAACGCTTTTCAGAAGCCAATGCTGATGTCCTTCCCGCGCCTTGGTAGACAAAGGAAATTGTGGTCACGTCATTCCAAGAGCTCTTGTTCGACCTCAGATCAAGCTAGACACCCCATTCCACCTCCCACTGCCTGTTGACATCTAGTGGAAGGCGTATGAAGTGCATGTATATCCATAGATTTCAAGCAATTGAATAGGAAGACCCTGGAACAGAGCCTCGATTTCAGATTTTTCACTTCCTGTCAGGAAGTTTGCTGCAAAATGAGTTCTGTTTTACTCACAAATATAATTCAAACGGTTTTAGAAACGTGAGAGTGTTTTCTATCCAATAGTAATAATAATATGCATATTGTACGATCTAGAATAGAGTACGAGGCAGTTTAATTTGGGCACGATTTTTTTACAAAGTGGAAACAGCGCCCCCATATTGACAAGAACAAATTATTATTTACAACAACAGCCTAGGAACAGTGGGTTAACTGCCTTGTTCAGTGGCAGAACGACAGATTTTTACCTTGTCAGCTCGGGGATTCGATCTAGTAACCTCTCGGTTTCTGGCCCAACACTCTAACCACTAGGCTACCTGCCGCCCCATAAACTAACCAGGACTAACCCTGCTTAGCTTCAGAAGCAAACCAGCAGTGGGCTGCAGTGTGGTATGCTGCTGGCATACTTACCTGCGATTGTATTTGCAAAAGCCATCCATTCCCGACTGTAGGGAAGCCTCGTGATTGGGCTACACATAATCCACATCTAGACAATGTTTTATCATCTGTGGCTAAATTATAAGCCTTCTCCTGGTGTAGTATTTGGAATTATTTCATTTCTTTCTGAACAGACAGCAGTAATTCTATAACTTTGGCAAATGTATTTCAATTGATCAGGGGCAGCACCTCCAGAACCCTTCATGTGGCTATGATTCTATAAGGAAATCAATTATGAAGTGCAAGGCTGGAGAGATGAGAGTTGCAAGCTCATGTCTATCAGCAACACAATCTCACACTGAAGTCGTGCAAATATGTACAAAAAGCATTTCAGCAGATTTCGTGTGTTTTTGTGGCTCAATTCATGTGAAAAGATTCACATTTTTGTGCGACTTAATTTGTAGGAAAAAACGTTTTTGGGGGGCAAACTTCTAAACAATCTATTGAAACTTATTAAAGCAATGCATGATGGGCAATGGTGTTCTACACTGCCTTATTTTGTGTCCCACATTTATGTATATAAAAAACAAACGTGTTAACAACCAAATATTATTAATCAACCAAGTTGTCACTAAAATAATGATAATATAATAGTAGCCTTAAGGTTTAAAAATATATATGTATATTAATTCCAATACTATTTTCTATGCTTGTTTATGCTTAAAACTTCTTATGGCTGCAGGGGCAGTATTGAGTAGCCGGATAAAAGGTGCCCATTTCAAACGGCCTCGTACTCAATTCTTGCTCGTACAATATGCATATTATTATTACTATTGGATAGAAAACACTCTCTAGTTTCTAAAACCGTTTGAATTATATCTGTGAGTAAAACAGAACTCCTTTTGCAGCAAACTTCCTGTCAGAAAGTGAAAAATCTGAAATCGATGCTCTGTTCTAGGATCTGCCTATAAATGTGCTTGAGATGTATGAGTATACATGCACTTCATACGCCTTCCACTATATGTCCCATAGGCTGTGAGAGGTGAAATGGGGTTTCTAGGTGTTTCTATGGTGAAAAGAGAGCTCTTGGAATGACATGACCCCAGAATTCCTCTGTCCAGGAAGCGCATAGAGGTCACCGGTAATGGCTTCTGAAAAGCAATCGTTATAGACGTGTTATATCTCCGGCTTTGATTTTATTTGATAAATGTGATCATATAATCGTAAAGTATGTTTTTTCAATATAGTTTCATCAGATTATTGAAATATTTTCGGGAGTTTAGGCGTCTTGCGTTCTCTGGGTATGGTGAAGATGGAGAGCTACGCGCCACTTGGCTAGTTAGCTTGCTAATTCGAGAGGGAAGAAGGCCGTTCTAAAACCAAACAACGATTGTTCTGGACAAAGGACACCCTTGTACAACATTCTGATGGAAGATCATCAAAAGTAGGACCCATTTTATTATGATATTTCATATATCTGTCGGAATATGTTGACAATTATTTTGCGCCCAGATTTGGGCTCTCTCTCGTTATAACGTAAGCTGGATGTGGTAATGAAGTTATTTTTAGAATTCTAACACGGCGATTTCATTAAGAACTAATGTATCTATCATTTCCTATACAACATGTATTTTTTAGTAAAGTATATGAATAGTTATTTGGTCAGAATAGGTGAGTGTCATAAAAATATCCGGACATTCTAGGAAAAAGATGCTACGTTAGCACAATGTATAACCACGTATTTCAGCTCTAAATATGCACATTTTCGAACAAAAAAGAAGTGTATTGTATAACCTGATGTTATAGGACTGTCATCTGATGAAGCTTATCAAGGTTAGTCAAAAATTATATATCTTTTGCTGGTTTGTTACGATCGCTAACTTTTGCTGCGGGTAAATGGCAACACACAATATTGGCTGGATTCACAAGATGCTTGTCTTTCATTTGCTGTACACTATGTATTTTTCAGAAATGTTTTATGATGAGTATTTAGGTATTTCACGTTGGTCTCTATGATTATTCTGGCTGCTTTCGGTGCAATTTCTGATTGTAGCTGCAATGTAAACTATGATTTATACCTGAAATATGCACATTTTTCGAACAAAACATAGATTTATTGAATAACATGTTATAAGACTGTCATCTGATTAAGTTGTTTGTTGGTTAGTTTGGTTGGTTCTTGGTTAGTTTGGTTGGTTTTGTGCATGCTACCTGTGCTGTGAAAAATGTTAGTGCTTTTTTGTATTTGGTGGTGAGCTAACATAAATATACGTGCTGTTTTCGCTGTAAAACATTTTAAAAATCGGACATGTTGGCTGGATTCACAAGATGTGTACCTTTCATTTGCTGTATTGGACTTGTTAATGTGTGAAAGTTAAATATTTCTAAAAAATATCTTTTGAATTTCGCGCCCTGCACTTGAGCTGGCTGTTGTCATAAGTGTACCGACACCGGGCTGCAGCCATAAAAGTTAATTAATACTTTGGGATACTGGTGCACTTGTCTGAAAGGCCCTTTTTTGAGTAGACAACAGTAGGCCTACACAATTTTCTTCATAAACATATTTCATGGAATCTACATTACACAATTTTCTTCATAATGCATGTAATGCAAGGCTCCACTTTAAATTTTTTTTTTTTATATAGAAGGCAATGTTGAATTTTATGAGGGTTGCCATATTGGAGAAAATATTGATAAATACATAACAATAATTGTGGTATTGTTGAAGATGTTTGATTGGGGAATAGGGATACATTTTTATGATGGGACATTTTAATACCCACTGTAATACACACGCACACACTTATGCGCACACACACACACACACACACACACACACACACACACACACACACACACACACACACACACACACACACACACACACACACACACACACACACACACACACACACACACACACACACACACACACACACTAAAAACACATGTTTACCCACTCACTTTGTGTGTACTCATGTTATAGCCAACTCTTCACTTTTGGTTGGATCAGAATAGAATAGCCGTTATAATCATTGGCCAGTACATAGAATTAAGCAAAACCACAAGTCCAAATCACTATCTCCATCCAAGGCTAATTTAGGAAAGGCTCATTTTTAGCTAGCTAGCCAGCTACCGGAGGATAACAACACAAGGAGATGCAGCAATTCAAGTTTTTCTGTCAATGATGTGTGCTCTCAATGGAAATTGATAGGAGAAAATACAAGCTAGCTTCCCCTGACACTTTTTTTTGGGTGCTCCTCGACCATTCACAATTGAGCTTGCTCAGTTTAGCTCAACGCTGATTGGCAAGTTTTTGTATACTTTTTTTTTAATCAAGGGAGGCCAGATGCTCGCTGACTTCCTTGCCTTCAATGCTACGGTTGTCATGTATTCATTATCTTTGGTTAAATGTTTGTAGTTTGCATGTTTCACTAATGATTAACATGGTTAAATAGTTGTAAATCTCTGCTTGATTTAGCTTTTGGTATATAGTTGGCATTTTATACATATTCTGTATTTCCAAGGAAGAAAGCAATAATTAATCAACGCACTACTGTAAATAAATGGACTCTACCTGTTATAAAACGGAAAGGGTTAGAAATGCTCAGTCTGAAGCCATTCGTTTATGGGTTTCACAGCCCCTATAATGAGAATAGTTATCACGTTTCAGGTGAAGACAGGTGAAACAGATCACCATTCGGCTATGGGTTTCACAGCCTTATAATATTATAATATTATAATATTGATATACGTTATATCCCCTTAAAAAGTAAGTATGAATTACTTTTAAAACAACCCTCCCCCCACCAACCCACCCATCAGAGTTGTCAGTGCTAGTTAACAGTGTAGAGCTGCTAAGCCCTGCTCCTCCCTCCTTGGTGGAACCCCTTTTGGCTGGGTTGGTTCCCAGACGGGGTTGTCCCAGGCATGGCAGCCAGTTTGAGACAAGTCAGTCACATGTCTGAAAATAAATGTCATTGTTAAAAATGGAATCGCCAGAGGTGGTTCCAGCGTTTCCATAACTGTTGATCCAGGATCTGTAAGATTGGAGTTCTCTGTCCGTCCATCTCATTTCCGTTATAGATAGTCTGTATCTACTTAGGTGCTTCTACACCTGCATTGCTTGCTGTTGGGGTTTTAGGCTGGGTTTCTGTACAGCACTTTGTGACATCAGCTGATGTAAGAAGGGCTTTATAAATTATTTTCATTGATTGAAAAAGGGTCTATTTTCAACCTCTGGGGTATAACATGTTGGGCAAAGTGGTATAGGAGAGTCTGACCTCTAACTTGAGTTCAGTCTTTGCCAATGAGAACCAAGAAGGGCCTAGCAATGTCCTTCATGACTGGGAAAGGCCTCGATTCTAGGCCGTAGAAAATCCTATTGTTACGATCGTTGAAAGAAGAATTGGACCAAGGTGCAGCGTGGTAGGCGTACATCATAAATGTATTAAATGAACACCAAAAACAAGAAAGAATAAACGACACGTAAAGTTTTGTAGCACTAACACAGCAACTAACCAAAAACAATATCCCACAAACTAAGGTGGTAAAAAAGACTGCCCAAGTATGATCCCCAATCAGAGACAACGATAGACTGGGAACCATACCAGGCCAAACAAAGAAATAGGAAAACTAGATTGCCCACCCAAATCACACCCTGACCTAACCAAATAGAGAAATAAAAAGGCTCTCTAAGGTCAGGGCGTGACACCTATATCCATCTTATTAGATCAGAACAGGATGGATCAACAGTGATTCATATTACTGGTTTGCATCCTAAAAAAAGGATAGTTGTGTTTTGCTGCATAACACACTTACATTATTTGTCTACCCATATGATGTGGATCATTGTCAGGTTATTTGTGCTTTCTGAAAGTATCCAGGCCCCTTGACTTTTTCCACATTTTGTTATGTTGCAACCTTATTCTAAATATATATATTTTTAATTCCCCTCATCAATCTACACACAATACTACATAATGACAAAGCAAAACCAGGTTTTTATACATTTTTGCACATTTATTAAAAATATAAAACTGAAATATCACATTTACATAAGTATTCAGACCCTTTCTCAGTACTTTGTTGAAGCATTTTTGGCAGTGATTACAGCATGGAGTCTTCTTGGGTATGACGCTACAAGCTTGGCACACCTGGTGTGATGACACCAAGGTTGAACTCTTTGGCCTGAATGCCAAGTGTCACGTCTTGAGGAAACCTGGCACCATCCCTATGGTGAAGCATGATTGTGGCAGCATCATGCTGTGGCAATGTTTTTCAGTGACAGGGACTGGGAAACTAGTCAGGATCGAGGCAAAGATGAACGGAGCAAAGCACAGAGAGATCCTTGATGAAAACCTGCTCCAGGGCGCTCAGGACCTCAGACTGGGGTGAAGGTTCACCTTCCAAAAGGACAACACGTAAGCACACAGTGAAGATTACGCAGGAGTGGCTTCGAGACAAGGCTCTGAATGTCCTTGAGTGGCCCAGCAAGAGCCCGGACTTCTCCCCAATTGAACATCTCTGGAGAGACCTGAAAATAGCTGTGCAGCAAAACCACTTTTGATAGACTTAAAGGGGAAATCTGTAGTTGCTACATACATTTTTGACTTATAAATTATATATATATATATATATATATATATATCCATTGATTCTTGAAGAATATAACTTATAAATGCCTCATGAGCTTAGCTCAACTGTCACACTCCATGAGAACCCAGAATATAAGCTTGTTTTTCTCCAATGTTTATAAACATTGTAAATGTAAACAAACATTGTATAGCCTCATAACATGGTTAAAACAATAATTGTTATATCATGGATGGTCAGTCCATAGCTTTGTCTATTAATCTTAGAGTGGTTACATTTCTCCAGGCCCATCTTTCAAGCTTTTTAACAAAACAGAGGCGGACGGCCGTTTCGTTATTGTTTCATCTTTGGATTTGCACTTTAAACAGCTGCATATTATTAAGATATCAAAGTGTCACCAACAAAAAGGTAAACAATAGCCCTATAGCAAATGCAGCATTTTGCATTATTTTATTACATGTAAATAGTACTTTTCAGTAGTGCTCAATGCATGCCATTCCATGAGCGCAGCATTTATTTTTGAACTCGAATCAATGAGCCCAATCAGTACTCCATGACAACAAAATCATAAACAACAGAGTAGGGCTGGCTAATAAGTTCTTAGTTTTAGGGTCCTGCTCAGGTAAAACAATTTGGCTAATCTAAGTCCTATTCTTGAAGATCAAGGGGTATAACATTTATTGGAATGACTGGAATTCTGATAGACTTTAGTTTGTAATGTAAAGATATAATTTAGTCGTATTATTATATGTAGTAGAAAGTGATGGGTTAGAAGAAGCCTACATAACCAACCCATAAAGTAAAATGTAACACCCATATAGGGCCGGCTATGTAAACTTAACATTGATTTATCCTGCAATAGATGTCGTTCTATTGGCAACATAAATTGTTGTCTTCTTCCAATGCCTTTAAAGGGAAAAGTAATCTGAATGTAATCAGATTATGTTACTGAGTTTGGGTAATCCAAAAGATACGTTACTGATTACAATTTTGGACAGGTAACTAGAAACTGTAACGGATTACATTTAGAAAGTAACCTACCAACTCTGGTTACAGTATCATCACCTTTCCTAAATAAATACTGCCGTAAAGTGGAAAGCGCACTTGAGCATGCACTGTGCGAAAAAAGCATTGCGTCAACCTCTCCTTCAATATCACTTTTAATGGATGATGCACTGGAAGCTATAAAATCATTCTGAATTGACATCCCAGAGAATTGACATCCCAGAGAAGACAGTAGAAACATCCATATGCTCAACAAGTAAAGCATCGTAATGTGCAATTACCTCTGCAAGCTCTATGTAACTAGTTGCCCTTGTTAGCCAAATGTTCCCTCTCATTGTGCCCTTAAACCAACTCTTGCATGCCCAAAAATGTGGTAGTATTGTTATGCTGCTTGAGAACATCCATTTGCATTTACTTTTTGTTGTGTTGCGCAGTTTGAATAGTCAGACTTTTGTCCATTACATGATCTATGCAGCTTTTTTCCCAGAAGCGTGACTCTGATATGGGCAATGAAAGGGGTTCTTCAACAAATAATCCACTACATCGTTGTTAGTTTTAGCCATTCTGGCAGAGAAAACTGCACTCTGGTAATTAGCTATCTACTTGCTACTGAAGTTAGCAATACAAATTGAAATAAATTACACTAACTCTACACATAAATGTAGTTCTGTAACCAAGAAAACAATATATTATCTAACATTCCATTTCCTGTAGTTTGAAGCAACTAACTGAAATGGAAAAATATTAAAAAATGGCCAACTATCACTATTCACTATCCAAATCTCAATCTATCCAATAATGTTACCAACTCACCAAGCTTCTAAATCACACATGCGTACTACTTGGTTCATACTCTGATCCTTTGATTGGATGGACAACATGTTAGTTCATAATGCAAAAGCTTTGATTGGTTGGAGGATGTCCTCCAGAAGTCGTCATAATTACCATGTAGGTCTATGGAAGGGGGTAAGGAGCATGAATCTCCTAGGTTTTGTATTGAAGCCAATGTAGCCAGAGGAGGACAGAAAATAGCTCTCTTCTGGCTACACCTTGGTGTTAGAGGATGCTGTAGAGAATACTGTAGATCTTCATTGCAAAACAGTGTGTTTTAATCAGGAATTTGGGGACTTGAATATATTTAGTATGGTTTTATCAACAAAAAAAAATTGTTGACGTTTCATTATTTGTAATATTTCTGAAATTCACTGAGTATGGTGGTCCTTCCCTTCCCCCTCTGACTCAGGCTACAAGAGACAGCGACAGAAGGGGACGCTGGCCCTTTAACAACAACCATAGAAGTAGGCTATCACATACATGTTTGTTTGTTTGTGATAATGTGTGATGGAGGTTTTCTTTCGGGACGATGTTAAAGCAGCCAGCCCACCAATATCAGTGCTCGCTGTCCATTCATCCGTCTGTTAATTTAGCCTATGCTGTCTATTTATTTATCAAACTACATTATCTATTTCATTACTATCACGCGCTCTGTCGTTGTCTAGAGAGATTACGTTATTTCATTGCCTATATATTACGTAATGCAACGGTGGCTGGGGAATCCCAATACTGATGGAAATTAAATAGGCTACAGAATGTTCATACATTCAAGCATAGAGTTTTTAACTTCTTCTGTTAATAGCCTAATCTGTTCATAATATAGTTTACGTCTGTCATATTATGTGGCTTTTTAAATACAGTTTGTGGTGTTACGTTAAATGAAGAAACGATAGAGTGAGAGACATTCAGAGAAAGAACAGGACACGACAGACCGACAGCCGTTTGGTCTCGCTCTGGGGGTCGACCGCTACACGTGCACGAGAAACGGCAGAGCAGCAGCAGAGAAAGAGTGACCGGAGAAGGGATTACTCTTTGTGTACTCCATAATTATTATTAGTAGGCTAGTAATCCTACAATTGTCGTTTGGTGGGTTCGTCATTAATAACAGTTTAAACTATAGGGAGAGTAGAGGAGAACTGTGACACTGTAGTCGCTATGGCCGCTCTATCAGGAGGAGAAATGTGCGTCAAATACCTGATGTTCGCTTTCAACCTCATCTTCTGGGTGAGTCACTACTTATGCTATTAAAGGGACTGTGTGTGTGTGTGTGTGTGTTGTTTTGGCTGGCAGACAACAGCAGGTTTTGATTAATATAAATCATAGCCTCTTTGTAAGGGTTTATTCCACACATGTAGGGTAGAGGCAGTGTAGAGCCAGAGGAAGAAGATTCCCCAGTGAATCTGTCTGGTTCCTCTCCAGGTTTCTTTCATCTTCAATTAAAGTTATATGTGCATTGTAAAGGGGTTAGCGATAATTTGACAGTAGCTTACAGGCAGTTCGTGGCAAGTATAATTCTGTATTTCATATTACAGTACAACCACTGTAATTATAAATACGGTTTCAAAGCAAGTACTGAAACTATTATACTGTAAAAGTAAATGCTACCATAATCGGAATGAATGGATGAATTAATGAAATTCATTGAGGGGAGGAGTACAGTATTTTACTGTAATTACAAGGGATTGGTGCAAGCAGGTTGGCTGCTAGGTAAAGTGTTTACAACAAGTGTTAATAAGCCAGATACAACAATAGCATGCTCCAACTCATGGGAAAACGTTTTTGGGCAGTCCAAAAAATATGATACGGTACTGTATTATGTGGGGTGTAATTACAGTACCATTCGAAATAAGGCAATTCTTTCCTCGCCCACAAAATTTTCCCACAATGCACCATCATTTACATTATGTAAACCATTTCAGAGTATTTTACTGTTGGTAATACAAAAAATGACATATAATTTACCGTTTTCAGTTAGTGTGTGTGTTTGTGTGTGCATGTGTGTATCTGTCTGAGGGGGGTTGTCAGTATCTGCTTGGGGAAAGTGGAACAGTGATTTAGCTGGCCATGACTGGACTAAGAAGTGGCCTCTTGTTGGTGAACGGTGAAATAATCTCACACACAAACACACGCTGGCCAAATAATCCCTGGTGGCCGAGTGACCCAGTGTGCACAGCATTTCAATAACTCAGCGTTTATATGGGTGTGTGTGATATTGTGTGTTTGTGTGTTGTATTTTGTGTTGTGTCTTGGTGGGGTGTGCGACGGCGTGTGACGCGTATAGCCCCAATGCAGATGAAAGAACAGAGCTCCCCTTGTTGCATGATTCAGAACATGTGTCCATTATTGTAGGTAGCTACAGTATCTATGGGTGGGTGTGTGTGTTAGATTCTGCAGCTGGTGAGGGTGTATTAGCAGTAGTGTAGTTGTGTAGTGCGAGCAGCATGATTAGATTAAACAAATTAACTCAATCACTTACAGAATAGACCAACTCAATCATTCACAGAGTAAACCAATTCAATCATTCACAGAGTAGAACTCTGTCTGCGCTATCCTCCCTCCCCCCGCCCACCTCCTCTACCTTTCTGATCAGGTGACTCCAGGGCATGACAGTTACTCCCTACTGCTTTCTCTTTGTATCACTCTATGCTCTCTTTATCTCTCCTCTTGCTTTATCCCTGTCACACTCTGCGATACTGTCTAGGGAAATAGGAGAGAAGTATTAATGAGTAGTTATTGCTCTGTTACACACAGAGATCACGTTAGCAACATGGAAGTGTTAATGAGTTAGTTCTTGCTCTGTTACACACAGAGATCACGTTAGCAACATGGAAGTGTTAATGAGTTAGTTCTTGCTCTGTTACACACAGAGATCACGTTAGCAACATGGAACTGTTAATGAGTTACTTATTGCTCTGTTACACACAGAGATCACGTTAGCAACATGGAATTGTTAATGAGTTAGTTATTGCTCTGTTACACACAGAGATCACGTTAGCAACATGGAAGTGTTTGGAAGGATCAGGTGTGTGAAGTACATCATGTTTATCTTCAACTTCTTCTTCTGGGTAGGTCTACTTTACTTAGCTTGTGTGCGTGTGTGAGTGTGTTTGTGTGTGTGTGTGTGTTGAATGTTCCCTTCCTCTTTAACTAGGCCATTTTTCCCGAACTGAGAACAAGGCATGAGTAATCTACCCCGACTCACTGAGCTTATCTGGCCTCGTTAGGTTTGGTCTGATCAGACATGTTGTCCCCACTGCAGAACACGCACACACACACACCGTGGAGCAGAACACCATTCTACATCAAGGTTCTTTGCTAAAGTGAATAATTAATTAGACTGAGGAGGCGGTTTGAGGAATGTGTGTCTGTGTCTGTGGTGGCGGCTCTGGTGGTAAGTCTGTAGCAGAATTTATACTGTATGAAGGAATCAGGCCAATGACCTCCTCTTCTTCTTTCCTCTGTGTGTTAGCTTACCCCCAAGTCACACACACATGTATAACCTGACATAACCCTGTTTCTCAACATGTCCCTACCTGCTCTCTCACCTGGCTTTCCATGCCCTGGGATAGGTGTGTGTGTATGATATCTAATATTTTGTGTCTGTATGTGGTAGCTTGCAGGTACAGGAGTGCTGGCTATAGGGTTGTGGTTGAGGTTCGACCCAAAGACCAGAGGACTGTTTGAAGGAACAGAATCTCCCTATGTCTTCTTCACAGGTAATGCAAACACTCACATGCAAGCATGCTTGCACTCACACATATACTGAACACAAATATAAACGCAACATGCAACATTTTAAAAGATTTTACTGAGTTACAGTTCATATAAGGAAATCAGTCAATTGAAATAAATTAATTAGGCCCGAATCTATGGATTTCACATGACTGGGCAGGGGTGCAGCCATGGGGGACCCAGGCCCAGCCAATCAGAATTTGTTTTTTTACCCACAAAGGGGCTTTATTACAGACATAAATACTCCTCCTCTTGATATGCCACACCTGTCAGGTGGATGGATTATCATGGCAAAGGAAAAATGCTCACTAACAGGGATGTAAACAAATTTGTACAAAAACATAGAGAGAATAAGCTTTTTGTGCATATGGAAAATGTCTGGGATTTGTTTTATTTCAGCTCAGGAAACATGGGACCAACACTTTACATGTTGTGTTTATATATTTTGTTCAGTGTACATAATCAAATATCACTGCAGGGTCTCTGATGATGTTGGAGGTTGCGTGTGTGTGTGTGTGTAGGTGTGTATATCCTGATAATAGCAGGGTTGTTGATGATGGTGGTGGGGTTCCTGGGATGCTGTGGTGCGATTCAGGAGTCTCCCTGTATGCTGGGGCTGGTGAGTTAACCTCTATACCTCCTCTCCTCTTTTTCTTTCCCTTTGGTATTCAGTTGGTCTGTTATGGGGCTGGTAGTCAGATACTATGTAACTCTTTGTTTCAGTATAAAACTGTTTACAGAACAGATTCAAGGCCAGAACTCAGTATCTGTCTCCCTGTTTCCCTATCTCTCTGTCTGTCTGTTTAGCCTGGTCTCATAGACTAGACGTAAAATAGTACATTTAAAAACGGGACACTAAAATTAGCATGATATGTTACGGTTGGTATGGTTACATAAGACAGATGGTTACTTAAGGCAAAAACGAAAGTAGGGTTTTTGGTTGGGGTGGATGGGTGGCAGTATAAAGCAAACGTCTAGCAACCCAAAGGTTGCGAGTTTGAATCTCCTCATGGACAACTTTAGCATTTTAGCTAATGAGCAACTTTTCAACTACTTACACATTTTTAGATACTTTGCAACTACTTAGCATGTTAGCTAACCCTATCCTTAATCATTTTAGCTAACTCTTACCCTAACCTCTAACCCCTAGCCTAGCTAATGATAGCCACTAGCTAACTTTAGCCACCTAGCTAGAATTTGTAACATTTGATAAGTTTAGCAAATTCGTAACATATTGTACATTTTACAATTTCGTAACATATAATACAAATTGTAATTCGTAACATATCATTCGAAATGGGTGATGGACATCCACAAATTATTACATACGAAACGCAACATATCATACTAAATGGAGTGTCTCTGATTTACATACAGGATAATATGAACTGCACTGAGACCAGGTTGGTCCCTCTCTCTCTGTATCTCTCTGTCTCTCTCGATTTCTCTCTCTCGTGTGTGTGTGTCCTAAGTCCCTTCTGACCGGGGAGTGCTTTGTGTCAAAGGGCACTTGTCAAATTAAATACACAGTGGTTCATGTGCATATTGGTCTCTTGCAGTTCTTCTTCTTCCTCCTCATCATATTTGCCATTGAGGTCGCCGCTGGAATCTGGTGTTTTTCCAACCAAAGCAAGGTCCAAAAACATATTACATACCCTTTTCTGTGTTACATTAAAGCCCTTCCCCTGCTATTATCTGTGTTACATTAAATGTCTTTCCTTTCTTTGTGTCACATTGCAACCCTTCCCCTACAGGTGGTTGATGACATCACTCAATTCTACATGGAGACATATCAGAACTACCAGAACACTCGACAGGACACACTGAGAGAGACACTCCGTCTCATACAGACTGGGGTAATCATGTGTTTAATTTGTGTGCAGCCATGTTTGGGGGGTTGGGAGCAGAGACAATACATATTTCCAGATAAAAACAGATGGACACCTAAATTACCATTCAACCTTATTTGTTACAGTTGGACTGCTGTGGTACAGGTTCCGTTGTGGACTCTGCCAAAGACACCTGTCCCCCAAGAGACGGGCTGGATAGCCTCATCACCAAGGTACCCCCCTGCTCTGTGATTGTGTTTGTGTTCAGGTGTTCCTTTTTCTGTATCTCTACAGTCCCTCCTGTATCTTTACAGCCCCTCCTGATTTGGCCTCGTTTTTGAGCTTGGTCATTAATAAATACAGCGGCTATGACTGAAGCAAAACGAGAGTTGTCTTGAGGGGGTGGTTTAATGCAGGCATCTCTTGTGTATGTGATCACACGTGGCAAGTGTTTGTACATTCACTCTGCCAAAACAGTACACAGTTACAGTCACTCACCCTTCTAGATAACTTGAAGCATTCTAAACAGTTCTTGCATCTTGAAGTCGCCTAGGCTAGCTAGTGCTAGCCAAGTTCTTTCGCCAATTAGTTTCAGCCGGTTGGTGTGTGACCGTGATAAAGTTGGTTTGACATTGGATAGCCTATCTCTGAGGCTAGTTAGGGACCGTCAATAAATTACACAATGTAAATTGGATAGTATTTTAGTTGTCTCAATAAATGCTTTCAATATTTGTAAATGTATGTTTTACATTTATAGTTGGTTTGAGGTTTTTAAAATATAGACATTTGGAGCTATTGACATTGTCCTATGTACATTGTGTATTTGACCGATGGTCCCAAACTAGCCCCATAGGGATAATGTCAAATCAAATTGACCATGGGCATTGGGCCAGCTGTTGGCAGGATTAAAATAAACTCAACCCAAGGAAATCTATTACAGTACCCTTCATTCTGTGACAGACATTTTTTTCCTATCATCTTTCACATTTCAGATTTGGACAAGAATGACCCAAAATATTACTTTTAAATTTTGTAGTAAATTCTGTCACTCACATCGATGCCACATTTTTTTGACTGCCACATTTTCAAAATGAGAAGTTGCTTTTTAGGGGCAGTCGCTCTTTAATATGTGTGTGTGTTGCAGAGCTGTCCTGATGCTATAGATGAATTGTTTGACTCCAAGCTGCACATCATAGGAGGAGTGGGCATCGCTACTGGAGTTATCATGGTGAGACACACACAGTGCAACGGAAGACCATGTTATCCCACTACGCTCCATTACAGATAGATAGGCAGACAGGTTGACAGAGAGACTTCCCTACAGTAAAGAACTCTTCATTTACTCTGCATTTCCCATTCTATTCCACAGATGTTTGGGATGATCTTCAGCATGCTGCTCTGCTGTGCCATCAGGAAGTCACGGGAGATTGTCTGAGGATGTCATCGTTACCATGATGGCGGCCGTTAATGTTGCATGATGTCATTCCTAGTCACATGAATTTTGTCAACCAATAGAGAGGCTGTGTGTTGAGAACGGTCGGCCGTTAATGTTGCATGATGTCATTCCTAGTCACATGAATTTTGTCAACCAATAGAGAGGCTGTGTGTTGAGAACGGTCGGCCTGAGTGCTAGCAGCTGTTCAGGTCCACTGGACAACCAACTGCCATTTAGTTAGATCCGCCAACCTCTGTAACAAGGATCTGCTACACCTGGTTCACCTGGCATTAAGTGCGCAAGCATTGCAAAATAAATATAAACATGCATGTTGTTCAGTAATTTCATCCAAACTGCTTGCACGTATCAACTGGCGTCTGTGTAGCCAGGCACTAAAATAGAACTTGGTTCTATTTTAGATGCTTGACGTACTGCAAGATCCGCCTCTCCCATCTATTCATTAGTTTTTACGAGCATACTAACCCACGTGGGGATTGAAAGATGAGGTCCACACTCCAGTCCAGTTGGTGGCAGTAATGCACATTGAAGTTAGTTGCCAACCGCCATATAAAATCCACAGAAGAAGGACTATGAATGAGGAGAGATTAATCAAAGAAAACGAACTAAAAACGAACTAGGTTTTCCTTCATATGAGTGGATTAATTGTGGAAGTAGAGAACACACGACTTTGTATGATTCAAAATGGGTAAAAATTCTACAAAGATCCAGCTAATAAAAATAACATATGCATTTCAGGTAAAATAACAACCTAGTGTTAATCTCCCAGGACAAATTAGCTAGAAACAGCAATCTAGCTAAATGTCTATGAATGTTTCATGTGTGTTTCGACATGTCCCATAATTACTATAGTTGGTCGACAGTTGGTTTTGGTATTTTAACGCGTCTGGTAGGGATAGACAAAATCAATGTTGAGCCGGTTTGGTCAGCATGTAATCACAGCGCTGCACAAATCAACTTGGCTGCTTTTGCACAATTCTGATCATTTTATCACTCATTTGTTTTTTGACCAGTCAGATCAGCTCTGAAAAAGATCTAATGTTATGAAGTGATCTAGAATAGATAATCTGCGCAGTGCTTTTCTCAGGCTGATCCTCTCGAACACAGTGAATCTGCCCAGTGCACAGGTCGACCCTCCTAAACCATCATGATGATAACATCAACAACATGCATGTCAGTCTTTCCTGGTTGACTACAACTCATCCTCTCCGTCTCTCTCTCGACCCAATTTGAAAATGCCTTGAAGTCTGACTGTTTTTGTAAAGCAGTTTTCTATTTGTGACTGAATATCTAGGTGAGTTGTAGTCAGTTTTACAGCATATCTAGGTCTCTTCTAAATAATAAACTTTTATAACACCCTTGCCATCTTACACTGGACAGGTTGGTTGTTGCACAAAACAAATTAGCCAAATAAACTGTAACATCTGATCTTCATTCTGGTTTCACATTGATGTGTGTGTGTGTGTGTATGTTTGTGTAATGAGTAAGAGAGGAAAACATGTCTGTCAGCCTTCACAGCTTCCTGCCACTGTGGAAAAGAACAACCTGATCCCATCAAACTCTCCTTCAGTTTTCTTTATTCTCTGTCTCTCTCTCTCTCTCTCAGAGCTCAGACACCGGTAGGATTGTCAAATGTTTGCCTGCCGACATTGTCGGCAGAATAGTGTCGGCAGTCAATCTCTTGTGTTCACACAGCAAAGACCTTGAAGTCGTCAACCACTCTGCCTTGTTATAATTCTCCAAACCAGAAGGTGGCAGTAGCGTTATTTGTTAATGCATATCCATGTGGTTTGTTTTATGGTCCAGTCAATGCTAGCGACAAGGAGGTGGACCGGAAGCAGGTGGCAGGTGCAGAGGTGAGCAAATGTGAGGGTTTAATCTATAAAAGGCAAATGTAAGCTTTATTTTATTTTTGGGAATATTAACCGAATGCCTGTAAGGTCCGGACCAGTAGACCTGTTATTATTAGTGTCATTATATGAAAATGGTGTCTTTTTGAACAGCCAACTTTTACACATTTTTATTCCTTTTTTGAATCAAAACTTATAGTCAGATAATAGTTAACATTATAAATCAACATAAATGACATCTTAACATATTTTATATTTTTACGACGTTACATAAAAAATGCTTGTGCTGCCGTCTTGTCACTGGTGTTACCTCTTTTAGATGACAATTTAGGCTTTCTATAATGTAATTTCAGACTTTAATTTGCGTATATAATCAAAGACAAAAGGTTAATGATAATTCTAAGAAATTGTTTGGATTAGTAATAATTTACTTTAAACATGCATGTGTAAAGTTCTATTGTCTGACATTTTTCCATTTATACTATTGTTTTTTTGTTGTTGAATGATCATATCCTTAAAATGTTTACTAATGAATGTAGTAACAGTTAGGTAGATACAAAAGCCATATTCAATTAAATTGGTTAACTCTGATGCCAGAACACCAATATGCCATACAGTAACACCAGTGACACAATGTGAAACCAATGACAAAATTAAGTTTTTTTTTTTTTTTTTTTAATTATCAATTTATTAGTAATATTTTTGATGAAAAATAATTTCAGATTTCATAAAATGGGTTGATTTAATATGAACAATAAAATAAGGGTTATTGGTCAAAAATTAAGACCAAAAGATGAAGCCTATTGACTAAAATGTGTCTTTCATAACACAACATTGTGATACAAACATATAAAACATGTCCACTAGAACATAAGAAGCACTAATATTGAACATAAACTGAAACTGTTTTCCTAACCACACTGATACGAACATTTTGTATGCAGTAAAACATGTTAATGGATTTTTTCCTGTATTGTTCTTCACTTTTACTTCAGATATGTTTCTCTTTGCCATGTTATTGTGTCACGTCCATCTCTTATCATCTCTGAGCCAATCTCTATTGCTTTCTAGCTACTGACGGCTTCTTCACTAGTAGCCAGTTTACATCTGCCACTTTCACATAGTCGGGTGCTCCTCCAAGTACTTCCAGATACTGTGGCAAATTTGAACTGATCTTTTGCTCACTGGCAGCGGCTCTGGCATCATACAAACAATCTGGTCATCCCCATACCAGTTGATATAATTTATTGGGCTTGGCCAGTAGAACTTGTTGACACCATTCCTGTGCATGCACTTTACTTTGACATGATGTTCTTCAACCTCCAGTATAATGCCAGGGTTGTTCGTCGTAGTTCACGATACACCACTGTCCACTGTGGTGAGACTCAACGACATCTGGACGAGGTGAAGCTGAAGTATCCAGGTCGATGACATCTGGTTGATGTGGAGGTGAGAGATCATGGCCATTAGCCGGCATTGTCGGGATGGTGACTTCTTGGAGTCCATAACATGGGCATTCTTACACGCCTTCCGCTGCTTGGCAGAGACAACTTATGTCTCTATATTTTAGGATGCCAGGTGTGATAGTTACAACCTGGTGCATTCGCATGGTTCCTTTTATGGTAACCAGAGATACCTCAGACATTTTCTGTGCCTTTCTTTCCACCTCTTCCTCGCTGACATAATGCAACTGTATTTGACTGCCAGAGTCCCTCAACTCCTGGTAGAAAGACATTGCATCCGTTATGTCTCTCCCGTGGCGGACCAAGAGGTCGGCTGACCTCTTTACTGAACCCCCCACTCCATTCGGAGTGGATGGGGGTGGTCAACAATGTCGTTCCTGCTTTCAATCTCTCTCTGTGTTTTGCCTGTCTGACCCACCATTTTCTTCGCTCCTGTCTTGTCTTTTTCCCTTTCTGTGAGATCCTTCACTCTCTTTATTTTTTGACTCTCTAAATCTTTTAAGTAAGTCTGGTGTTTTTCTTTAAGGTAGGCTGCTCTGCGGTGTGGGTCAGCATCCCTGCGCTGTCTGTAGAGTCTTTGCTTTTCAGCAGCACCTAATTTCGCCATATCTATCAAAAGGAAAGCCATATGATGTGATTACAATATTGAAACAGTAATAAAATGCTAATAAGTCTTTTTTTATATAATTGTTGAGGGTTTTATAAAACATTACGTTGAGAAAAAAGTTTGGTGTTATTGATTGTCACTGGCGTTATCGTCATGTCACTGGTGTTACCAGCAAGTACAGTAACAGTGATGATAACACCAGTGACAAATCTGTAGACATGATGGCATATCTAAGATGGCGGCCACTGTAGCTCAAACCACACTTCTTAAATTGTAAATAAATAACGTAATCATGCAATTTTATCAATCAATGTAATCCAATTTCCTTTCCCCTTACTGTGTAACACCAGTGACACATCTTAAGTACTCGCATGAAATTACCAAGTTAATCATCAAATTGTTAACATATGAAGGGAGAGTGCACACTCACCATGTGCTTTTCAAAACAGTCCCGTCTCCAATGAACCTTTGACCCAGGAAAAATTTGGCAAGGATGTTGCATTTTTTCAAATTGGTGGTTTTTATACATTTTAACACCAGTGACATGAAATTGAGGGACAGCTATTACTTGTAAATTATTAGTAATATTTATTTGATATTTTAGTTTTTTAAATAGTCCACTAAATAAATACAATACTTTCCTTTGTATTATGACATTTAAAGAGGGAGAAAAATATATTTGTAAACTCAAAATATGTCACTAAACCATAACTCCTGACCCGAGGGACAAGCCAATTTCATGGTACTGAACGAGCTCTACAATATATAAAAAAATTGTTTGCAATATAACTGTCTTACATATGTTTAATTAATAATAAAACACTTAAATTAAACCCACCCCAAAAATGTTGTGTCATTATCTCACACTTTTAAGTGTTTTTCCTGGTGAAAGCCACAATTTTTGTAGAATTACCCAATATTGTTTTTCCACACCTTGCAAAGGAAAATGCACAATAGCTTACTTACTATGATGTAGCCTACGATCACAGTTAAAATGCAAAGGTACATGTATTGATATTTATTTTAAGTGAAACCTTAGCTTCTCATCCTGGACAAGACTGAATTAGACGAACTCAAGCTTTTCATTGACAATGCATTCTTCAGGGTCATTGGGGGAATGGACAGCATCACCGGCACTGATATCTCCACGGACAGTACCATGTCAATAGAACAAGCTTCTCGAGATGCAGAAACTCATCTACAGACTTGGAATTACGTCCAGTTGAAACTTATGTACTACAGTCCATCAACAAGAAGTGATTGATGCTAGAAGTTGTGCGTAAAGGTCTTTGACCTAAAAGCCAGTCTGGAATTCAGCCAGGTCCAAATAGAATACTTGATCAAAGACAACCAACAGCTCAAAGGTAATGTCAAAACATTCACAACTACCATTAATTCATCATCAAGTGACAATAAAATGCTCAAAGAGACATTATTAGACCTAGAGTCTCGTTCGATGAGAGAGAACCTGGTTTTCACAGGTCTTTCTGAGAATGATGAAAATGCAAAGGAAATTGTTAGACTTTATATGACCAAAACTACATATCCCAGCAGATGAGGCATAAACATTTTTGGGGACCGAGTCCACGGAATGGGAGGCTTGGGAGTCAAAAGACCTGGTGCTCCTCGCTTCATCGTGGCCAAATTCGGTCATTACAAAGAAAAAGTGCCGGTTAAATCCAAGGGTCGAGAATTAAAATGGACAAACTTTGGGCTTAATGACCAGTTTCCCAAATAAATAATAAAGAACCCAAATGCTTAAGGAAAATAGATGAACTGGCTTTGTCCCTATATTGTTGTTGACAAGGTCTATATTAATAACACTTTGAAAAGGAATGTGGATGCTACCATGATTACGGATAATCTTGAATTAATTGTAACTAATGACGACGGAGAAAAGTACAGGCGCACAAATATCATACCCCCCCAAAAATGCTAACCTCCCATGTTATTGTAATGGTGAGAGCTTAGCATGTCTTGGGGGTATGATATATGTGCATCTGTAACTTTCTCACTCATCATTATTTATGCCAAAAAATGCTTAATTGTCCCAATATTAATGGAGGACACTGTATGTTACTGACAACCAGACATCCAAATATCTTGTCAAGCTTTCTATGAGACTATTTACGGCTACCCCTTCTATGAAGTTACATCCCAGCTATAGAAAAAAACAGTGCTTTCTCAACTAAGATGCCCCAAAAGCACCGTCTATGGTAAAAAAAAAAGACCTAGGTAATGCCAATTATAATTGTAATGGTCTTGCAAATTATGCAAAAAGAAGAGGTGTTCACGTGGCTTCGAGATTTTATTTCTGTAATGAATAATGTAACAAACAATGATCAATTCATAATTGTTGGTGATTTTAATAGTGTGCAGAATAGAAATCCATATGGATTGGGGATTCATTTGTATAATTATCATCCAAAAGCACTTTCTGCAATCTCTGAATGAATGTCCACTTTAGACCTGCTAGATGTTTGGAGATTAAGAACCCCTGATCTGACTAGATAGACGTGGCATAGAAATAGGCAAGCTAGTGGCATCGCCTACTTCCTTATCTCCTTCACTCTGGTCTCAAAGATATCACAGTCTACTATTGATGACCGTTCATGGTCAGACCATGGACTTATTTATTAGTCTCTGACTACAGTAGAATATCCTAGAGGACCTGGTTATTGGAAACTCAATCAATCACTGCTAAAATATGAAGAATTTGTTAATGATTTTGCCAAAATAATGTGGGATTAGCTGATCCTCAGGTTGTCTGGGACACTTTCAAATGTGTATTCAGATGCCATTCAATCAAGTGGTCATCATGGGGGGAAAAGCTATATCTTAGGAGGGAAAATTAATTAACTGAAGAGCTTCATGACAAGCATAAACAAATTGAGTGGACTCTCTGATTGAAATGCTTCTTCTGATCAAGAGTAGACAACATGAGTTTGAGAGTCTTTATGCAGATGGTATATTATTTATAAATCAAGGGATGGAAAAAGTGGAAAAGTGTTTCTTTCCTAGGTTGAACCAAAGGAATCAACATAATAAAAATGTCACAAAACTGCTTTCCTCTGAAGGGCTTAATTTATTATCACTCCACCAGATATTGCAGGAGCAAGTACAATATTTCAGTATTACTTTTTATTTTGTGGAGCAGCTAACCCCATTATTTTATTTTACCTTTATTTAACTAGGCAAGTCAGTTAAGAACAAATTCTTATTTTCAATGACAGCCAAGGAACAGTGGGTTAACAGATTTGTACCTTGTCAGCTCGGGGATTTGAACTTGCACCCTTACGGTTACTAGTCCAACGCTCTAACCACTAGGCTACGCTGTAACATCTTCTTAGCTAGGTAACAGAAATACAAAAAAGCATCCAGGGGTTGATCGCTGAGGATGAACTACTAATGGAATTTATTTTCTAATTGGTAAATCTCTTGGCTTTGACCTGTACAGGGTATTTTTTTACAAAAATCATAGAACCTTTGCTCATCTGCTTTAATTTTTCCTTTGAACAGGGGGAACTATCAACAACCCAAAAAGAGGAACTGATTACATTATTATTGAAGCATGGAGCAAATGGCCAATATAAAAGCCCTGTAAACCTCAAAAACTAGAGAACCCTCCCTTTATTGTGACACCCATATTCTATCAAAATGTTTAGTACTTAGAATGAAGAAAGTAATAAGCAAAATGACTCAAAGTGAGCAATCTGGTTTTATTGAGGGTTGCTACATTGGTGACAATGTCTGTTATTTTCTGGAAACTATTGGACATCATGAAAAGTAAGAAAAGGCAGGATTGGTGTTTATTGCAGATTTTGAGAAGGATTTTGAGAAGATGGGATTTCGTTTATAGATTCCTTAACTATATACATTTTGGCAATCTATCGGCAGTCGGATTGTCGGTGCTGTTTCATGCTTAATGAGTTACACGCACATGCGCGCACGCGCGCGCGCGCACACACACACACACACACACACACACACACACACACACACACACACACACACACACACACACACACACACACACACACACCTTGCAAATCTAAGTCCTCTTTTGGAAAGCTATAAAGCAGTGTCACAACCTGCACCTCACACATACACCTTGCAATGACAGCGTGTGTTTATGTAGTTAGAGTTTAACTCTGAGTGTTTAGTTCAGGTCCATGTGGTTGGCTGAACCTCAGCCTTGGTACTGTAATGGTTGTCAGGGCTGGAAGTGGTAAGTGTGAACCATTGGAGTGTAGACTGCTGGGCGTAGGCCTCCTCACCCCGATTACAGTTTTTTACGATTGCTTACACACTAAAATGTAACTTTTCCCACAATTAGCAAAACCTTACACTCAAGGAGCAAAACACAAGGCTAGATTTGCACAACTGTAAGCACATTGTCAGCTTCACACTATTTGCAAAACATTACACACAGTGATTTGCAAAACACTAAACACACTTGTATACACCAGACACAGAAGTATACACTTCCTTGCAATTCCAAAGCACTGACTGTCAAATTACCACACATATGAGCCAATCTGTTAAACACAGCCATCAGGTGCACAAACACATGATTGCTAAATTGTAGACACACCAATCAGGTTTAAACACTATAAAAATGCAGCAGGTAGGTTCACCTACCTTCAACCAAAATGGAAGGAGTCAGAAGAAGAGTGAGGGTGAGAGGAGGAGTACACAGAGGAGGAGAAGGAAGTAGAGGAAGAGGCAGAGGCCGAGCCAGAGGTCGAGGAAGACCTGAAGCAGGAGGAGAACGTGCACAAAGAAAAAGAGGACCAAACTTATCAAATGACATTCGTGCAACACTAGTGGACCATGTTGTGAACCACGGATTGACGCTGAGGGAGGCTGGACTGAGAGTTTAGCCAAATCTTAGCAGATATACAGTGGCATCTGTCATAAGGACTTTTCGACAGGAAAACAGGTAAAAGAAGATCTGTCTACAGTTACAGTAATCAGCCGCTTATTGTATGCACCATATCAGCACTTGTGATACCCCTTCCTGTGACATTGTACAGTAAGTTACATGTATTATTCTCTACATAGGATTGAGGGTCGGGAACGACAAGGAGGAAGGGGGCCCATATTCACGCAAGAACAAGAGAGAGAGATAATAAACATGGTTTTGGCCTATAATGCTATCAGGCTCAGAGAACTACAAGCCAACATTATCGGTGACCATGCCATTTTCAATAATGTCCATCAGGTCTCTCAGTCAACACTGGCACGCATCCTGAAAAGACATCAGGTTCAAATGAAACAACTTTATCGAGTGCCTTTTGAGCGGAATTCAGAGGGTCAAACGGCTGCGGCATGAGTATGTGGAGGTTTGTATTGTTCACTTTAGCACTGTGATGTTGCATACTGCACACATGACTTTTTTACATTGACTGTATACTAGACCTATCCTGAACTACACAATCTTGTCTTTCACTGTATTTCAGGGAGTTTTGCAGATGGATGCTGAGGAAATCATGCATGAATTCATATATATTGATGAGGCAGGGTTCAACCTCACAAAAGCAAGAAGGAGAGGCAGAAATATCATTGGCCACAGGGCTATAATCAATGTCCCAGGGCAACGTGGGGGTAACATCACCCTTTGCGCTGCCATTTCACAGCATGGGGTTGTCCTCCGTCATGCCAAAATGGGCCCTTACAACACACCTCACATTCTCGCATTTTTGGACCGATTGCACCACATCGTCACAGCAGGTAATGAAATGCACCAGATGCAATACACGGTCATCTGGGACAATGTGTCATTCCACCGCTCTGCTTTGGTCCAGAACTGGTTTCAACACCATCCACAGTTGACAGTACTATACCTTCCACCATATTCTCAGTTTCTAAATCCTATCGAATAGTTTTTCTCTGCATGGCGGTGGAAGGTTTACGATCTCCAGCCCCAGGCTCAGGTACCCCTCATTCAGGCCATGGAGGACGCCTGTGACCAAGTCGACGCCGCAGCTGTGCAAGTATGGATTCGACATTCAAGACGGTTCTTCCCGCGTTGTCTTGCTAATGACGATATTGCTTGTGATGTTGATGAAATTCTCTGGCCAGATCCAGCTAGGCGAAGAGATAATGTATAGTATGTTTACTGTAGTATTTTCTGTACAATATTGTCAGTTTTTTTCCAGATTATTTTTTATGTTTGTTGTTGTTGTTATTTACTGTAATTGTAACCTGTACTGGATACAGTATTTTATGTTTGTCTGTTTGCTGAGCTAACAGTGTTATGCACACTACTGTAGTAGCATGAAAACTGGGACATGTTTTGTTGTGATTCTCCATGTTGACATGTTGAGTGATTTGAGTATATGGGTAAATTATATTTTCCTCAGTCTGCAGCATTGGTCTTGTGTAGTGTTTGTATAGTTGCACTTTCTCTGTGTACTTCATTTACAGTACTCTAATCACTGACAATTAGACTTGCTAAAAGTGTTTTAGGTTAGCAACAGCAGTGTGTAACTGGTTCAAAAAGATTGAAGTCATATGAAATGTGTGTGTTTCGTATGTTAACAAAATATTATTTTTATGAAGTCGTGTATAGTTTTGACAAAAGTGTTCCATTTTGCAAATGATCTGAAGTGTTGTGCTACTTTGTAGGGTTGTGCTAATTGTGTGTAGTGTTTTGACAAACCGGGCCCTGTTTTCAAAATTGTGCTTAAACAATTGAAAAAAACTGTAAAGCGTGCGTGTCCTAACCCTAGGGTGGTAATACATTGTACTTACAGCAAATTCTCTAGTGTACAAAAAGATCTCCACAGCAAGTTTAGTCAACTCTGAAAGTGTTGAGTCTATGGAACCATATTGCAACACAAGCTCATTCTCAATTTGTGTAAACATGTACAAAAAGTATTTCAGCAGATTTTCAAATCAAATAAGAAATCAAATCAAATGTTAATGGTCACATACAATTATTTTGCAGATGTTACTGCGCGTGTAGCGAAATGCTTGTGTTTCTATCTCCTACAGTGCAGTAGTATCTAACAATTCACAACAATACACACAAATCTAAAAGTAAAATAATGGAATTAAGAAATATATTAATATTAGATTGAGCAATGTCGGAATGGCATTGACTAAAATACAGTAGAATATAATACAGTATATACATATGAGGTGAGTAAAGCAGTATGTAAAATAATTTAAACATTATTAAAGTGGCCAGTGATTCCAAGTCTATGTATACAGGGCAGCAGACTCTAAGGTGCAGGGTTAGATAACCGGGTGGATGCCGGCTAGTGATGGCTATTTAACAGTCTGATGGCCTTGAGATAAAAGCTGTTTTTCAGTCTCTCGGTCACAGCTTTGATGCACCTGTACTGCCCTCACCTTCTGGATGATAGTGGGGTGAACAGGCGGTGGCTCAGGTGGTTGATGTCCTTGATGATATTTTTTGGCCTTCCTGTGACATCGGGTGCTGTAGGTATCCTGGAGGGCAGGTAGTTTGCCCCCGGTGATGCGTTGGGCACCACCCTCTGGAGAGCCCTGACAGGATCTTTTACAGGATCTGCATCTGTAAAAGTTTGTGAGGGTTTTAGGGGCCAAGCCAAATTTCTTCAGCCTCCTGAGGTTGAAGAAGCACTGTTGTACCTACTTCACCACACTGTCTGTGTGGGTGGACCATTTCAAATCGTCAGTGATGTGTACGCTGAAGAACTTGAAGCTTTACACTTTCTCCACTGAGGTCCAATCGATGTGGATAGGGACGTGCTGTTTCTTGAAGTCCAAGATCAGCTCCTTTGTTTTGTTGACGTTGAGTGGGAGATAATTTCTGGCACCACTCTCCCAGGGCCCTCACCTCCTCCCTGTAGGCTGTCTCATCATTGTTGGAAATCAGGCCTATTACTGTTGTATCGTCTGCAAACTTGATGATTGAGTTGGAGGCATGCGTGGCCATGCATTCATGGGTGAACAGAGAGTACTGAAGGGGGCTGAGAATGCACCCTTGTGGGGCCACTGTGTTGAGGAGCAGTGAAGTGGTGTTCATTCCTACCTTCACCCCCTGGGGGCGAACTGTCAGGAAGTCCAGGACCCAGTTGCACAGGGCGGGGTTCAGACCCAGGGCCCCGAGCTTAATGATGGTGTTGAATGCTGATCTATAGTAAATTAACAGCATTCTTATATAGGTAATCCTCTTGTCCAGATGGGATAGGGCAGTGTGCAGTGTCATGGTGATTGTACTGTCTGTGGATCTATTGCTGTGGTAAGCAAATTGAATTGTGTCTAGGGTGTCAGGTAAGGTAGAGGTGATATGATCCTTAACTAGCCTCTCAAAGCACATCATGATGACAGAAGTGAGTGCTATGGGGCGATAGTCATTTGTTTCAGTTATCTTTGCTTCTTGGGTACTGGAACAATGGTGGACATCTTGAAGCAAGTGGGGACAGCAGACTGGGATAGGGAGAGATTGAATATGTCCGTAAACACTCCAGCCAGCTGGTCTGTGCATGCTCTAAGGACGCGGCAAGGGATGCCATCTGGGCCGGCTGCCTTGCGAGGGTTAACACGCTTAAATGTCTTACTCACGTCGGCCACGGAGAAGGAGAGCCCACATTCCTTGGTAGCTGGCTGCGTCAGTGGCACTGTGTTATTCTCAAAGCGGGCGAAGAAGGTGTTTAGCTTGTCGGGAAGCAAGATGTCGGTGTCCGCGATGTGGCTGGTTTTCCCTTTGTAGTCCATGATTGTCTGTAGACCCTGCCACAATCGTCTCATGTCTGAGCCGTTGAATTGCGACTCCACTTTGTCTCTGTTCTTATGTTTTGCCTGTTATGGAGGGAATAACTACACTGTTTGTATTCGGCCATATTCCCAGTCACCCTGGCATGATTAAATACGGTTGTTTGTGCTATCAGTTTTATGCGAATGCTGTCATTATCAACGGTTTCTGGTTTGGGTAGGTTTTAATAGTCACAGTGGGTACAACATCTCCTATACACTTCCTGATTAACTCAATCACCATATCCGTGTATTTGATTTTGTGCGTTTTTGTGTGTTTCTGTGTGGCATAATTTGTGTGAAAATACACATATTTTTGTGCAACTTAATTAGTAGGAAAATGCATTTTTTGGGGGGGGGAAAACTTCTGAACAATCTTTTGAAAGTTATTGGAGCAATGCATTTTGGGCAATGGTATTGTACACTGCAGTTTTCTATATATAAAAAAAAAACGTGTTAACAACCCAATATTGTTAATCAACCAGGTTGTCACCGAAATACTTATAATATAATAGTAGCCTTACATTTTTTGTATTTTTTATTAATTAAAATGCTGTTTTCTATACTTGTTATTGCTTAGTACTTTGGGATACTGGTGATATGTCGGATTTTATGAGGGTTGACAGATTGGAATAAAAAGCTGTATTTGTTTTTTTTTGTGGCTTTGCTGACTGTATTTGCTGACTGTACTCCATTCAGGAATGGAGAGGCATTTGGGGCTCCCGAGTGGGGCAGCGGTCTAAGGCACTGCATCTCAGTGCTAGAGGTGTCACTACAGACACACTGGTTCGATTACAGGCTTTATCACAACCCTGTTGTGATTGGGAGTCCCAAAGGGCGGCACACAATTGGCCCAGCGCCGTCTGGGTTTGGCTGGTGTAGGCCATCATTGTACATAAGAATTTGTTCTTAACCTCTTGAGAATATAGGGGGTGCTATTTCGACTTAGTGAAAATTGGTCTCCAAATTAAACTGCCTCATACTCAATTCTTGCTCGTACAATATGCATATTATTATTACTATTGGATAGAAAACAATCTCTAGTTTCTAAAACCGTTTGAATTATGTCTGTGGGTGAACCAGAACTCTTTCTGCAGCGAAATCCATGACAGGAACTGCGAAGGTCTGAAAATTAGGCTCTGTTCTCAGATCAGTTTAAAGCTCTGTATGTATCCTATGGGTCGACATGAACTGCACCCGCCTTCCCCTGGATGTCAGTAACCAATGAGAAGTGGAATGGAGTTCCTACGTAGCTCTCAGAGTTTATAAAAGGCCAAGGAACGAGGGGACCTCTCTTTTCGACGTTCGTCATTGCGCAAAGCAAGACCTCAGGATGGCATTTTGAAACGCTCAGTTATCGACCTTAGATATATCCGTCTGTAATTTAATTCGATATAGGTGTTAGAAACATCATAACGAAGTTATTTTAAACCGAGTTATATCAGTTTATGCGAGTATATTGCTATTTTCGGAATTTCCTTAGTATTGCGTTTTGAGGATTTGGGCATGCTGTGGCCACATAGCTATTGTTAGCTGCTAATTCCGAAGTTGAAGACTACGTTTTACAACCAAGCAACGATTCTTTTGGACAACGGACCACTTGCCCAAGATTCTGATGGAAGCTCGTCCAAAAGTAAGAGCTATTTATGATGTTATTCCGTATTTATGTGGAAAAATGTAAACGGATTTGTCCGCCATTATTGCGGCACTAGTCTGGCTGTAACGCACACTGTATGTCTAGTAACGTTAATTTTAAAAATCTAACTCAGCGGTTGCATTAATAACTAATGCATCTTTCATTTGATGTCCAACCTGTATTTTTTAGTCAAGTTTACGATTATTTATTGATTAGATTAGGTGCCTTTCCAAGATGGCGCCGGCCAGAATGCATGACCTGTTGCCACTGATCACATTGTATAACCACGATTTGTGCTGCTAAATATTCACATTTTCGAACAAAACCTATATGGATTGTGTAATATGATGTTACAGGACTGTCATCTGAAGAATTCTGAGAAGGTTAGTGAAAAATTAATTTATTTTGGTGGTGAATACGTTATCGCTGTGTTTGGCTGGAATCAATGCTGTTGTCTGGTTTGCTATTGTGGTAAGCTAATATAACGATATATTGTGTTTTCGCTGTAAAACACTTAGAAAATCTGAAATATTGTCTTGATTCACAAGATCTGTGTCTTTCAATTGCTGTACGCTGTGTATTTTTAAGAAATGTTTTATGATGAGTAATTAGCTAATACACGATGGTCTCTGTAGTTATTCTAGTCATTTTAGTGAGAGTTGTGATGGGGGCTGCAATTGTAAACTATGATTTATACCTGAAATATGCACATTTTTCTAACAAAACATATGCTATACAATAAATATGTTATCAGACTGTCATCTGATGAAGTTTTTTCTTGGTTAGTGGCTATTTATATCTTTATTTGGTCGAATTGGTGATAGCTACTGGTGGAGTGAAAAAATAGTGGAGTAAGAAAAATGGTGTCTTTTGCTAACGTGGTTAGCTAATAGATTTACATATTGTGTCTTCCCTGTAAAACATTTTAAAAATCAGAAATGGTGGCTAGATTCACAAGAAGTGTATCTTTCATCTGGTGTCTTGGACTTGTGATTTAATGATATTTAGATGCTAGTATTTACTTGTGACGCTATGCTAGGCTATGCTAGTCAGCTTTTTTACTGGTGGGGGTGCTCCCGGATCCGGGTTTGGGAGGAACTAGAAGTTAACTCACTTGTCTAGTTATATAAAGGTAAACAAAAAAAAAAGGAAATTAATTCATCTGTAGATGTGGGAAAACAGAAGACCTGCTTAAAAAAACAGTTTGGTTTAAATTTCCCTGGCGCAACTGCATGGTATTTACAACTATAACGAGTATGGATTATGATAAATTAAACCATGTTAACCTTTTCTCAATAGGGGGTGCTGTTGGGACTTTGTAATAATTACGTTCCCAAATTAAACTGCCTCGTACTCAATTCTTGCTCGTACAATATGCATATTATTATTACTATTGGATAGAAAACACTCTCTAGTTTCTAAAACCGTTTGAAATATTTCTCTGAGTGAAACAGAACTCATTCTGCAGCACATTTCCTGTCAGGAAGTGAGATTTCTGAAATCGAGGTCCCTGTTCTGAGGTCAGTTTATAAGTCCCCATGCAAGCTACGGGGCTACATGCACTGCATACGCCTTCCTCTAGATGTCAGTAAGCGGTGAGAATTTGAATGGACTGGATTGCACAATCTGGGACACTATAAAGGCTCATGGAACGGAAGTACCGTTCTTTTCAACGGGGCGCTTGGCGCAAGAGGGACATCACAATGGCGTCCTGAAAAGCTTTCGTTTTAGCAGTTCTGTATCTCCGGCTCTGATTTAATTAGATTTTTGTCTTAAAAACTTCATAAGGTAGTTAATTTAAACCGACTTATAGCAGTTTATATCAGTTTATTGCGATTTTCTGGGGTTTCTTTGTCACACGCTATCAGGAGTTGGACACCTCTCAGGTGGAGGGCTAGCATTAGCTGCTATTTCTACAGGAGAAGAGGACATCTTTCAACCAAAAGACGATTGTTCTGGAGAAAGTACACCTTGGCCAAGATTCTGATGGAAGCTCAGCTAATAGTAAGCAGTCTTTATGCTGTTAATTCGTATTTATGTTGACAAATGTCAAATAATAATTCCGCCATGAATTTCGGTGCGGTCTCGCTTTAGCGCACGCTGTATGTTGAAGTAACGTTAATTTTAAAAATGTAACACAGCGATTGCATTAAGAACTAATTTGTCTTTGGTTCAAATATAACACTTACAAGAACTTGTGAAATCAATTAGGCTTTTAATACAGAGTATATCAAAGCCGGAATGGTCCGCGGAACACACACACTTTCCCAGAGCCCTGGCTCTTATATTTATACACACATAGCGTTTATGTCCATCCCACATGCAAATGAAGTTTTTCCTTTAAGTCATTCGCCACCATTATCTTTTAGTTCAGGCTTCCTGCTTGTTCACGCCCAATAACGCCCATATCTGCTTTCAGTTAGATTATAATGGTGGCAGGACCCTTTCTTATCCCAAAAATAATATATGCCTATCTATCCTATAGGCCTACGTTTTCTTAGAAGCAGCTGACTATGGGTCCCTCTATCATTAGTGTGTCAGCAGACCATGTGTCTCTTCCTTTCATTAATGTGTCAATGTACTCTTTGTTTTGTTTGCCTTTATTGGGATCAGCAGACTCTGTGTTTCCCCTATCCTTAGTGTGTCCAATTGTCTTAGGCGCCTATGTGTCTCCCTGTCTTCCTGTGGTCTGTTTTTAATGTTCAGCTGTCCTATACATCTATGTGTTATATTTGTGTCTCATTTACTCCTACAAATCCCTCCTCTGGGGCTAATTAGCCACATAAATTATGCAAATATGACTTTGGAATGGTAAATGAGAATACCTATGATGGACAATAAAATACAAAAACAGAGTAAAGCTCTCCAAATTATTAATACTAAATAGGAGTAAAAGATCCAATTAGAAACATTAATGAAAACCTAACTAGACCAAACATCTCTAGTAATTTATAAGAGTAAAAGATCTAATTTGGTATAGAACTAATAAAGATTAATATATTACATTTTTGATGAAGCATGAGCATGTAGGTACCTAGCCTTGCCTGAGGTTATCTCAGTTATGTGAAAATTAAAATAAAAAATAATACAATGAGTATAATAATAAATTGAATATGAGAAAATTAAAAATTAAAATAAAATAATACAATGAGTATAATAGTAAATTGAATATGAGAAAATTAAAAATTAAAATAAAATAATACAATGAGTATAATAATAAATTGAATATGAGAAAATCAAAGACCTACATGCAGTTACAAAAGAAAATTAACACAACATCATTCTAAATTTAAGTATTTCAACATGATCCTCCCTCACAGACACCTCTCTAATAAAGTGATATCAATGATACCAACTTTTGTTAGAAGATTAAGGACATGGTCCGTAGACACTTGTAACCGGAATACCCTCTGTTACCTAGCATGTTTTTAAAATTAACCTAGTTTTTAGAAGGCAAAACTAACTTTCATTAAAAGAAAACATATATATTCATCAATATATATATCTAAAAATTCAATCAGACAAACAAAAACACAAGGACTTTAAGAAAAAATAGATATACTAAAATCCTTATATAGGAGCACAGTCCTCATTCCCACAGATACTACAATCTGCTCTTTGACATTTCGCGCAAAACACGGGGTCTCCGTGATGGTCATGGCCTTCCGCATTAAATTTTGTGCACCACTTGCACTTACGGCGCAAATGACACTTTTTGTGGACATGTACGAGTAGACATTCATCAGAATTTGGGAATACAGCATATACAGGTAGACCATCCTTACGAAAATCGTGACATGCATATCCACCTCCAGGAACTACTCTATATAGACAGTTTGGATTCCCAAAGGGGCAGTCAAGAGGTCCACTGACCGCATTACAAAGCTGTCCATTTTTGTCAGTATAATGGCCTGGGCTCCCAGGTACAGGATTAATTATCACAGGAGGGTCAGCTCTCCTTACAGACATCTGTTTAACCGTTGTCTGAACCACAAGTGATTTTATCAAGGGTAAAACACAACAAAATACAATACCCAGAGCCAATAACCCTCCTCCCAGCATAATAGCCATCCTAGCAAACATAGCTCCCCACTTTCCTAATGCTAGGTCTAGCCAATCCCAAACATGAGAGTCAAACCCAGCATTTGCCTTAACTTCTGCTCGTAGTCCTTTAAGTTTAGCCATAGCAATAGCAAAGGATCCATTAGGTGCAGTGTTATTGGGGATAAAGGTGCAACAATCATCCCCAAACATAACACAAACAACACCCTTCTCCGCTAAGAGCCAATTGAGAGCCTGTCTATTTTGCCAAGTCATTTTACTGGTAGCCTGTACCTGTTCTCCCAACGCCGTCAGAGCCGAGTCAGTATAGTTAATGAATCTCTGTTGGTTATAGTATATATAATTAATCCACTCTAAGTTTTTATTTGGTGTTATCCACAAAAATATGGATTCAAATCCTGATTTAACTTCATCTCTTGCCTTGAACTCCCGAGGTACACCTCTAGGCTGTCCAATTGCATCAAGGTATACCTCAGGGTCTTTCTCATACGCCTTTTTAACTCTAGGACTAACATAGTCATCATGGGGTGATTTAATAATGGTAACCTGTTGAATTGCTCTCACTAAGGCACAAAGACCAATCCATCCATTAGGCAATACATTCAACAATTTGTTTTTTCCACACATCCAGAAACTATCCGCAATACCTCTGTCCTGATTCTTTAACATAGTGAGAGATGGTGCAACCTGAGTTATTTTACCACACAACCCTTTTCTATTCATTATCAACCCTTTATCATTATTTCTACATACTCACGCAGTCTCTAGCACCCAAATAGTATCACATTCTACAGTGGTGTTTCCTACATCAATTCCTTCGGTGTCATGGCTGTAAAAACATTCATATTTTCCTTTAACCACAGTACTTCTGTCTAATTGAGGTCCATTTAATTCAGTTCTAATGTCATAGGCAGCACAATCATTGTCTCCCAACCTAGTCTCGTTCAACATGGTTCTGCCTCTAGTGCTCCCCCGAGCAATCCTACATTCTATGTCACACAAGGGAATAGAATACTTTCTATTGGTACAATGATCATTTTTCCAATTTGCACAGTTTTTAAATGATGCTGGTTCAGGGACTATTTGGAGATCAGACAAAGGTGATTTACTACACAAAATACAATTGTCCATTCTGTGTTTGTTTGCAGTATACTTAGCCCATTTGTACCATTCGTTCTTCACTTCTTCTTCTTGTGCGATGTCCTTGAGTGGTTCTGAGTCTGATATATCTATTTCTGTCATCTTTACAATGTTTTTGTCTTGAGGTAGGTTATTAGAGTTTGTCAAAAAGTTCCAGATTTCATTAAATAATTCTTTTGGCTCTGATGTCTCAAGTTTCCTCGTGGTTACCGTGGTCTGCTTGGTAAGAGCAGTTGATGTCATCTTAGTGGTAGTTACTGTGGTTGTCACATCAGCCGCCACCGTGGTTGTCGTTGTTCTAGTTGTCACAGGCTGTTCTTGTTCAGGTGCAGGTGTAGGACCTAATTTAATAAATGTGTCACTGTTTCCTTCACTCAGTCCTGTTCTTGTTAATTCAATTACAAATTCTTCACCTTCTGCTGGTGTGATCTTGTTCATGATAAACTCCCATTTTTCCACATATTTAATTACTCTCAGGTCACATCCTTTAGGGTCCCAAACAACTTCTCCCTTTGTTTGATGATGTGTCCATCCACAGAGTGGTTCCTCCGGTAGGGGTTTCATCCTCCATACAGAAACTGTCTTTTGTTCTCCTGGTTCTGTTAGAATTTGTGGCGGAACAGAAAATCTAACCCTGTCCATCTTTTTACCTCGTTCGACAGGTTCCTCTCTTCTCTTCCTGTTTTTACCATATGTCTTGATCGTGAGTGCGTGCATCATCTTCGTATTGCTCTCTGTTGTTCTTACTCTGTCATTGTCACTGTTCTTTTGTGGTCCTAATTTCAATTGTTCAGTGAGGGGATCAGGTAAGGGCTGAAAAGTCAATTGTGGGGAAATCCCCATTCCTTTCATTTTGTGGGACTTCTGTTCTTCCTTGCAAGGTCTCTCCTTCTGTTCTTGGTAAGGCTTCTCCTCCGCTTTCTTCCCCTGTTGTTCCTGGTGAGGTTTCTCCTCCGCTTTCTTCCCCTGTTGTTCCCTCTTCAGGCCGGACTGGGCTTCCATCTGGGAAGGCGTCCATCTCAGGGAAGAGATGTTCCCATTCTGTAGGTGATACTTCGGGGTCCCACTGTGGAGGGCTTCCGTCAACGAGGTCTGCCACAACAGGTATATCATCAGGAATAGCAGGCATGTTACTTCCCCCCATTCCTGGACTTTCTGGCCATACTGGAGGAAGCTTTGGTTGTTTGTCCCTTTTCTTTTCAGCCTTTTTCCCCCTGGTACTTCTTCTGAGTGCGTTAGTTGATGCACTCGTCGTATCTTGGCTTGTATCTGGTTTGCCTTTTTCTTGACTCTTCCCTGGCGTTTCGATCGTTTCCGCTGCTCCTGCTCCCTCCGGGCTCCCGCCTGGTGAATCAGCATCCTCTGTGTCCTCATCTCTATTCGGTTGTGTCCTTCTCTCTGTCGGGACTCGGGTGCAGTGGTTTAGATGATACCACGTCTTGCTTCCTTTCACTTGGACGGCCGTGTTTGTGGCTGCTGCCACCTCGTAGGGTCCTTCTCTCCTCGGCTGATCCCACTTCCTTCGGAACACTCGAACGTAGACCAGATCTCCTGGTATCACTGGGAGAGGTCCTTCCGGACCCGGCTCAGGCACCGTCTTTTTCTCCTGTGAATATATAGCTTTGTGTATTTTGGTTAGTTACATCACATACGATTTTAATTCACTTTGCAATATATCTAAGGAGGGACCTTTATACAGTCCTCCTAACATTGGTATAGGCATGGGTCGACCCGTAAGCATTTCATGCGGCGATAGATGCGTGTTTCTGTTAGTTTCCATGCGACAACTCATTAGTGCAAGCGGTAAAGCATCCACCCAATTGAGCCCTGTAGATCTACAAATCTTTGTTATCTTGTTTTTCAGAGTCCCGTTAACTCTCTCAACCATCCCCTGCGATTGGGGATGATAAACACATCCCAGCCTTTGTTTCATCCTTAGCTGCTGTATTATTGTTTTTACAACCTTTTGTATAAACGCCGAACCATTGTCTGAGCTAATTTCGGACGGAATCCCGAATCTGGGAATTACTTCTGTTGATAAGAATTTAATCACTGTTCCTGACCCCTGATCCGCCGATGGTATCGCTTCTACCCATCTACTGAACCTGTCTATGATAACTAACATGTACCTTTTACCCCGTATAGGTTTTATCATGTCTACGTAGTCCATCACGATGTGTCTAAACGGGCCTTCTGGAACCGGTATGTGACCTATGGGCGTGGTTATGCCTTTACGTATGTTGTTCTTCGCACATATTTCACATTTGGATAAGATCTCATCTACTGTTGCCTGTAGATATGGTGACCAAAAACCTTGTTTTTTGATTTTTCTTATCACCTCCCCCCTTGCACAATGATCAATATCATGTGCATCATTAATTAGTAGCGTCAAGAGAGTGGTGGTGGCTAATATGGCACCGTCATGTGTTCTCCATATCCCATGTCTATCTACAGAGGCCCCCCTCTGTAGCCAGGTATTTTGTTCAGTGATTCCAGCCCTAGCCTGAATTTGAATTAACTCAGCCGGAGATGTAATAGGTGCAATCGCAACTATGTCCATCAATGGTGCAATGAGAATTGGGACAACGCATTGCCCCTAATGACAAAATCATTGCCTTTTTTGTGTGCCTGACACTTGATTATTGCTAGTTTCCGAGGATACATTAATGCTGTCATTAATTTAACAATTTGTGCGTGATGTTGGATGGGAGTTCCATCACTTTTTTAAAATCCTCTCTGTTTCCAGACTGCACCAAACAAATGGCATACACCGTGTGCGTAAGCGGAATCAGTATAGATATTAACTATTTTATCTCTTCCTAGCACACATGCTGCAGTCAGAGCCTGTAATTCAGCTAGCTGGGCTGAGCAAGGCTGAGGACAATGTTCTATTATTTCCTCAGTGAAAGCTTTCCCCTTTTGCTTAACCTCTTGAGCCTATGGGGGGTGCTATTTCGACTTTGGAAAAATGTGTTCCCAAATTAAACTGCCTCGTACTCAATTCTTGCTCGTACAATATGCATATTATTATTACTATTGGATAGAAAACACTCTCTAGTTTCTAAAACCGTTTGAATTATTTCTCTGAGTGAAACAGAACTCATTCTGCAGCACTTTTCCTGTCAGGGAGTGAGATTTCAGAAATCGAGGTCCCTGTTCTGAGGTCAGTTTATAAGTCCCCATGTAAGCCATTGGGCTACATGCACTGCATACGTCTTCCTCTAGATGTCAGTAAGCGGGGAGAATTTGAATGGAGTGGATTGCGCAATCTGGGACCTTATATAAGACCCTGGAGCGGAAGTACCGTCCTTTTCAACGGTGCGCCTGGCGCAGTAGGGACATCAGAGTGGGCTCCTGCCAAGCTTTCGTTTTGCCAGTTCTATATCTCCGGTCATGTTTTTATTCGTTATAGTTGTTAAAGACATCATAAGGTAGTTAATTTAAACCGACTTATAGCAATTTATATCAGTTTATTGCGATTTTCTGGCATTTCTTTGTGACGCGCTTTCAAGAGTTGGACACCTTTCCGGCACATGCCGAACGTTAGCGGCTATTTCGACAGGAGAAGAGGACAGCTTTCAACCAAAAGACGATTGTTCTGGACAAAGGACACCTTTCCCAAGATTCTGATGGGAGGTCATCAAAAAGTAAGAACTATTTATGCTGATAAATCGTTGTTCTGTTGAAAAATGTTAAATGCATAAGCCGCCATTAATTTCAGTGTAGCCTTGCTTTAGCGCACGCTGTATTGCGCAATAACGTTAATTTAAAAAATGTAACAAAGCGATTGCATTAAGAACTAATTTGTCTTTCATTTGCTGTCCACCCTGTATTTTTTAGTCAAGTTTATGATTATTTATTGATTAGAATAGGTGCCTCTCCAAGATGGCGCCCGACATTTTCTGGGCAGCTTGGCAACTTTTCTCATTGTATAACCACGATTTGTGCCGCTAAATATGCACATTTTCGAACAAACTCTATATGCATTGTGTAATATGATGTTACAGGACTGTCATCTGAAGAATTCTGAGAAGGTTAGTGAAAAAATTAATATATTTTGGTGGTGAATACGTTATCGCTATGTTTGGCTGGAATCAATGCTGTTGTGTGGTTTGCTATTGTGCTAAGCTAATATAACGCTATATTGTGTTTTCGCTGTAAAACACTTAGAAAATCTGAAATATTGTCTGGATTCACAAGATCTGTGTCGTTCAATTGCTGTACGCTGTGTATTTTTAAGAAATGTTTTATGATGAGTAATTAGGTAATACACGTTGCTCTCTGTAGTTATTCTAGTCGCTTTGGGGAGAGTTGTGATGGTGGCTGCAATGGTAAACTATGATTTATACCTGAAATATGCACATTTTTCTAACAAAACATATGCTATACAATAAATATGTTATCAGACTGTCATCTGATAAAGTTGTTTCTTGGTTAGTGGCTATTTATATCTTTATTTGGTCAAATTTGTGATAGCTACTGATGCAGTAAAAAAATGGTGGAGTAAGAAAAGTGGTGTCTTTTGCTAACGTGGTTAGCTAATAGATTTACATATTGTGTCTTCCCTGTAAAACATTTTAAAAATCAGAAATGATGGCTGGATTCACAAGAAGTGTATCTTTCATCTGGTGTCTTGGACTTGTGATTTAATGATATTTAGATGCTAGTATTTACTTGTGACGCTATGCTAGGCTATGCTAGTCAGCTTTTTTACTGGTGGGTGTGCTCCCGGATCCGGGTTTGGGAGGAACTAGAAGTTAACTACCGCAAACCCTGCATGATTACCTGTATAATCTTTAAAACAAGAACCATCTACAAAGTAACTTTCCAGGCTATATCCCTCTTGATCTATTAATGGAATTGATTCTAAGTCTGGACGTAGTTTGGTAAATGTTAAAGCTTCTGCTACACAATCATGTGCTTCTCCCTCAAAATCAAATGGAATCCTTTCTGCTGGATTCACAGTGCTACATCTTTTTATGAGAACGTCTGGATACGTGAGTAAGCTCATGTAATCCATCGTTCTCGCATTAGTTAACACAAATTTGCCCTGTTCTATTAACTCCACTATTTTATGATGGGTGCTGATAATTACCGGATATCCCATGGTTATAGTTGACGCTTTATCATACGCATAATGCAAAGCTGCCAATCCTTGATAACACGGTGGGTATCCCAGAGCTACCGGATCTAATTTAGAGCTATAATAGGCAATAGGTTGTTTCTTCCTACCACTACACGTTTCTTGCATAAGAACAGCTGCTGCATAATTGTTGCACCTGTTTGCTACGTATAACAAGAATGGTTTAGTGTAATCTGGGGTTGCTAGAGCTGGTGCTGTTTGCATTTCTGTTTTAAGTGTTTCGAAAGCAACCAACGCATCAGTGTTCCAATCTAGTCTTGCTCTTAGATTAAGCTGTCCAGCTTCTTTCATTATTTCTCTCAGAGGAGCTGTTTTAACTACATATTCTTCTATCCAATCAGAACTAAACCCTGTCATTCCCAAAAAGGTCATCATCTGAGCTACTGTTTGTGGCAAGGGTGCTTTGCTAATCCCTTCTAGCTGTCCTGGAGCTATTGCCTTAGTTCCATGAGCTATTGTTCTGCCTAAGTACTCAACTTGGGGTTGACAGTACTGTAGTTTTGTTTTAGAGACTTTGTGTCCCCCCTCAGCTAATCGCTGCAGCACTTTTAGTGAGTCGGAATGACATTGCTCCAAAGTTGAGGCACAGATCAACAGGTCATCCACATATTGGATTAATGTGCCATCTAACATTAATTCCTCCAAATCAGCTCTCAATATCTGATTGAAGAGATGCGGACTGTGCTTAAATCCTTGTGGCGTCCTAGTATAAGACAGAGTTTTGCCCCTATATCTAAACGCAAACAAATGTCTGCACTCCTCCGCCAGGGGTATACTAAAAAACGCTCCACAGAGGTCAATAACCGTGAAGTATTTGGCATCCGGGGGAACATTGGTCAGCAGCGTGTGTGGGTTTGGGACTTCAGCAGGACAGTCCTGCGCTATATCGTTAACAGCTCTTAAGTCATGGACCAGTCTCCATTTTTTACCATCGGCTTTAAGAACCGGTAGCAAGGGTGTATTGCAACAACTGGGCATCTCTATCAATACACCTGCCCTGAGCAGTCCTTCAATTGTCACTCTTATTCCTTCTTCAGCCTCAGGCTTCATAGGATACTGGGTTTTCCATGGAAGTTTAGCGTCAGGTTTTATTTTGACACAAACAGGACTAGCAGATTTAACTAGGCCAACATCTGTATCGTGTTGCGACCATACTTCGGTTGGTATGGTTTTCTCCATTTCTGCTCTAAGTTCACTAATTAGTCCTAGTCCTTCACCTAACACTACCTGCTGGCCTGCACTAACCTCTACCTCCCTTGGATCTCCAATCAACATAGTGGTGGTAACTATTTTGATAAATGATTTATCCTTTGAATGAAAGATTAATGGATTGTCCGTTTTATCCCACCTTCTTTTCCCAGCTTCCTTCATCATCGTGTGACAATACAGAGGCGGATGCAAGATGCAAGCAACGATGGTTTAATGAATACAGTTTACAGCAGCAACAGGACAGACAGACTGTACTCAGACGGAATCCGACCCAGGGACTAGGGCGCATATACCGATGATAGCGTGCTGAGAAATCCAGGGGAATGTGTCCGGATGGGTAGGAAGGAGCACAGAAGATAATCCACACAAGGGCGGCGAGAAAAAGAGCCCAGACACACGACACAACCTCAGGGAAGTAACAATGATCTGACAACAAGAAACACTGGTTACAGAACATATAAAGGGAAGATAAGTGATTCCAGCTGGCGCAGACAATCAGGCTGAGATTGGGAACCACGCCCACACAAACACGGGAGAGAGAGAGAGAGAGAGAGAGAGAGAGAGAGAGAAAAAGAGAAAGAGAAAGAGAAAGAGAGAGAGAGAGAGAGGCAGTGGATTCATGAACCGTGACACATCGATCCTAGATCTTTAGATGTGTAACCCTGATTTACCAGCAATGTGATGTGAGGGACAGAGTCAGAGACATTGAACCATTTCTGCACAAATTCAGACCCGTCTCCGTCCATCACATCCATTGCGGCTCCCTGCTTTCCAATAACTACATACTGAGACATTATTGGTGCTTTCCTTCCATTTGCCCCCATAACCCACAGTTGTTCTAGTAATGGGTCCTGGTGTGGGTCAAATTGCATTGTGCAATGATATTCAGAATTTGCTCTAACTGCTTTAGGTATTTGGGCCTGAATGAATTTACCCCATTTCCTGACAGTTCTATCTACATCTGCTTCAATGCCACCTAGCCAATATACATTAGCTGCTCCTTCTGTAGCCATTACTGGTAATTGTAATCCTGTTTTTTCAATTATTACTCCATCGGGAGAACATTTAATTTGTATGCCCATTTTGCATAGTGCATCTCTTCCTAATAGATTAATCGGTGTTTGATCTGACACTAAGATTGGAATTGTGACTGATTTACCGTCCGTTGTTAGACGAACTGGAGCGGTCATTGGAATCAACTGCGTGTTTCCCGAGAATCCTATTGTTTTGGCATATTTACCCGACATGGGGAGATGAGAGGCATAATTTGGACTTACACATGTGTAAGTGGCTCCAGTATCTATCATCATGGGCGTGCCTCTGTTTTCTATCTGAACCTGCAGTATAGGTTCTTGGTCAGCCCTTGTTGTTATTATTGGAAACTGACCCTCCCCTTTAGGATTCCCTGGGCATCCCTAGTTTTGTTGATTAGGCCCTGACCATGTGTTCACAGGGCCTGAAGGTTGGTTGGGGTTGCCCCGCCATTCGTTGTTCGAATTCCAACCATTCGGATTTTGTTGGTAGTTTGGGGCATTATTTATTGTTGGTGGTCTGCTATTTCTATTTCCTCCTGTTCGATCCTGCCATGGGCGTATAGGGCACTCTCGCCTGTTGTGCCCTGTTTGTCTACATCCCCAACAGGTGCCAGGTGGCCCTCGGGGGTCCTCGGGTCCCCTGCCATTATTAGATTGTACATTTTTCTGTTGTTTTTTCCCACCATTCCAATTCGGGGGCTGTGTATACACATTTACTACTGGCGGTGCAGTGGACACTTGGGCCCGCCCAGGGCCGAACAGCTGTGGCTCTCCTGGGGAGACAGCAGCCATTGTTTCCATCTCTGGCCCAGGGGTCGTGACGGCCGCCTGAACTTTCTTCTTTCCTTTGTTGGTTAGTTCATCCAACTGCAACTGGGTCAGTCTTCTCTGAATGTCTCTCCCCTGATCCATCTGTTTCTGTTCGTCCTTTCTGTGCTTTTCTACTGCGTGGACCACATAGTCACAGAATTCTTTGTAAGGTTTTGAAGTAAGTCCCACCACATCCTCCAACCTGCTTTTCACTGGCTGGGGCATGGCTTCTATCACTGAATTCCGGAACATAGTCGTCATTAGTTCATTTCCCTCCGGATCTTGTTCTGTTTCCATCCTCCACCTTTTCAGCTGTCCATGTAGGTAGGTGGCTGGGTTTTCTGTGGCCCCGATAGCTTCACCTCTTAGTGCTTTGGAATCCACTTTTGTTGGATATTCTTCTCTTAAAGCGCGCCAGATGGCTGGTCTGTACCGGTTGAACAGTAATCCATCATTTATCACTCCCCCATCTGTGCCATCGATGCCACCGTCCTGCATGATCTCTCCCATAGTACGCATGCTCGTCACCCTGGCCAGTAATGCCCTTATGTCACCCACCGCCAGAAATTTCCCCACTGTATGTTCTTCAAAGGTTCTGATCCATTTGCCCGCCCCCTCATGTAGATCTGGTAGACGGACAACCAACCCCTCCAGGTCCTGTGTAGCCCATGGGGTGTAATGTCCCTGATTGCCTTTTATCAGAATCGGACATTGATTTCTATAATAGCCAGGTTCTTTTCTTGACCTGTCTCTACGCGTTCTAGGGTAACTTTCAGCCAACTCCTCAATTAAGTCATCATGTGTGTAGTGGGCCCGAGCCCTGTCTTGTCTTTCTTGTCTTCTCTTACTCTCTTCTAGTTTTAATTTCATTTGTTCCAATTCCTCATCTATTCTTTGGCTCTCTTTTTCTAATTCGTCCCTGTAGGATCTGGCACCCTCTACCTCTTCTTCTTCTAATTCAATGAGACTCCGTTCTCTATGATTATCTGTTAATATTCCCAGGCCTCTTCTAGTACAATCTTCCTTTCTGTCTTCATTCCTTCTTTGTTTTATTGTATAATCTAGTGGCCCCTCACCTCCTATTCCCCTTTCCATCTCTGTCAGGGTTTGTCTCAGGCCCCCATAGCAATTAAAATCTTTCTCCATCCAGGGTTATTTTGAAGTTCTTTTCTTGTCTTTTTCTGTTGAGCTAGAGGGTGCGCGTGCTGCTTCAGGCACGGCCGTCTCTTCTCCTTCTTCTGTTATCTCTATTTCACCTTTTATATCCATATGACCCTTTATCATTGGAAATTGCCCATTGGAATAAGGTGGGGGGTTTGCTGTTTTGTCATCTTTCTTCAGCATTTCTCTTGCTGTTTTCATGCTGTTTAACAAACCAGTTCCTTCTTCTTTGAACATTTTCAGTATTTCATTCTCTCTTTCTCGCTTATTTTTCCTTTTTTGTTTCTTGTCTTTTGGTTTGTGGTTCTTTATCAGTGTCTCCATTTCCTCACACACAGAAACATCCAATGTTCCCACCGCTGGCCATTTGGTGTTGAGTTTTCTTGTGCGTTTCTCCCATTATATGGAAGTTTTTATTATTTCTTCTTTGCTTAAGGGATGTCTTGCCCCTAAGATCTCTACTGGTGTTTTATTCATTTTATTCGTTTGGTTTGTTCTGTTATTACAGTTCTAATCAATTTTAAAAATCTCTATCTAACGTCTTACTTTTACCTTTATTTATTTATATTGTCTATACTTTCTTACCTCTACTCTATATTCTTATTGTTTGATCCTATGGTCAATTTACTAGTGAGGCAAGCCTCTCTTTCTTTCCTTTTTTACCCTAGCCTCAATATCTTGCACCCCTCTCTGCCCTTCAGACTATTTTTAGACCGTAGTTTCTGTGACCACAGAGTGACTAGCGCCTGTTTTTTCCTCTTACTCCGTTTACACTGTTTATGAATTCTTAATGTGTCCTGGATTTTACCTATTTATCACTCTTTATCTTAGCTAACCTAGTTTCATTTTAACGTTATAGTACAATTTCAGTTTATTGGCGATTCTGCTTTCTCTTTTGTTACCCACTGCTCTATCCGTATTATACTATTCGGTTAATGCCTTTTTAAGTATTTTTATTTTTTATTTGTTTTGACACCTTTTTGTTATTCTTACCGCGGTTGCTTACCACTTTATCACATCAGTGTTTTTTATCCTTGCTTCTAACTTATTTTACTTCGATGTTTCTTAATGTCGTTCCCTCTGCCTAATAGCAGTTAACGGCACCCTTCTTCAACTCTGTCACAGGAGGGCTGCGCGCTCCCTCTTCTGGACGTCCTGCCTACTCACACACAACCTGTCCTTTCTTTATTTCTAATGTTCTATCTTTACACAGATCTACTCATTTCTTACAACATTCTCATTCATTCGTTTTATTTTTCATTCGTTCATTCAATCCCTTTGTTTTTACCTCAAAACCTCTTACAGTCTTTCTTTATTTGACTTAATACACTTCCTCCACATAAGCCTAGACTGATAGGATTTCTACAATATGACAAGACTACTGTCTAATCGGATCAGCCTGTCTTCATATCCTATTCACCCACCCCGTACTGATCTCTATTTTATATTAGAGCAATATCGTGGCGTGACCTACTGATTTACAAACCCCCGTTTAGCTAGACAGAGCGTTTCTTATTCGTAGGATTTCGTTTGCAGTTGAACGCCGCACAATCGGGCCAGCGTTCTTCCTGCGTCCTAAATATTCACCCACAGACCCTCCTGCCGTGAATATCCCACCCAAGCAGACCCCTTTAAAAAATTTTCCTTTTTAAAGGGCGGTATCGTGGCTTCTTAACTACTTATTTATGCAGTTCTCTAAGCCATCTGTAAGCCATCGGGCTACATGCACTGCACACGCCTTCCTCTAGATGTCAGTAAGCGGGGAGATTTTGAATGGAGTGGATTGCGCAATCTGGGACCTTTTATAAGACCGTGGAACGGAAGGACCGTCCTTTTCAACGTTGCGCCTGGCGCAAGGAGTCATCACAATGGCGTCCTGCAAACGCTTTCGTTTTAGTAGTTCTATATCTCCTGTCATGTTTTTATTCGTTATAGGTGTTAAAGACATCATAAGGTAGTTAATTTAAACCGACTTAGCAGTTTATAGCAGTTTATTGCGATTTTCTGGGATTTCTTTTTCATGCGCTTTCAAGAGTTGGACACCTCTCCAGTTGGTGGCTAACATTAGCAGCTATTTCGACCGGACAAGAGGACATCTTTCAACCCAAAGACGATTGTTCTGGAGAAAGAACACCTTGCCCAAGATTCTGATGGAAGCTCAACTAATAGTAAGCAGTCTTTATGCTGTTAATTCGTACTTATGTTGACAAATGTCAGATAATAATTCCGCCATGAATTATGGTGCGGTCTCGCTTTAGCGCACGCTGTATGCTTGAAGTAACGTTAATTTTAAAATGTAACCCAGCGATTGCATTAAGAACTAATTTGTCTTTCAATTGCTGTCCAACCTGTATTTTTTAGTCAAGTTTTGGAATAGTTACTGATTAGAATAGGTGCCTTTTCAAAGTATTCTCCTGCCATTTTCTGGGCAGCTTTCCTACTTTTCTCATTGTATAACCACGATTTGTGGCGCTAAATATGCACATTTTCGAACAAACTCTATATGCATTGTGTAATATGATGTTACAGGACTGTCATCTGAAGAATTCTGAGAAGGTTAGTGAAAAAATTAATATATTTTGGTGGTGATAACGTTATCGCTCTTTTTGCCTTGAATCAATGCTAATGTGAGCTATTGTGATGTTTGCTATTGTGCTAAGCTAATATAACGCTATATTGTGTTTTCGCTGTAAAACACTTAGAACATCTGAAATATTGTCTGGATTCACAAGATCTGTGTCTTTCAATTGCTGGACGCTGTGTATTTTTAACTTCTACTTCCTCAGAAACCCGGGTCCGGGAGCACCCCCCACCACCCCCACCAGTAAAAAAGCTGACTAGCATAGCTAGCATAGCGTCACAAGTAAATACTAGCATCTAAATATCATTAAATCACAAGTCCAAGACACCAGATGAAAGATACACTTCTTGTGAATCCAGCAATCATTTCTGATTTTTAAAATGTTTTACAGGGAAGACACAATATGTAAATCTATTAGCTAACCACGTTAGCAAAAGACACCATTTTTCTTAGTCCACCATTTTTTCTCTCCACCAGTAGCTATCACCAATTCGACCAAATAAAGATATTGATAGCCACTAACCAAGAAAAAACTTCATCAGATGACAGTCTGATAACATATTTATTGTATTGCATAGGTTTTGTTAGAAAAATGTGCATATTTCAGGTATAAATCATAGTTTACAATTGCACCCACCATCACAACTCGACTAGAATAAATACAGAGAGCAACGTGTATTACCTAATTACTAATCATAAAACATTTCTTAAAAATACACAGCGTACAGTAATTGAAAGACACAGATCCTGTGAATCCAGACAATATTTCAGATTTTCTAAGTGTTTTACAGCGAAAACACAATAAATCGTTATATTAGCATACCACATGTGCAAACATTACCCCAGCATTGATTCAAGGCAAAAAGGGCGATAGCGTTATCACCACCAAAATATATTAATTTTTTCACTAACCTTCTCAGAATTCTTCAGATGACAGTCCTGTAACATCATATTACACAATCCATATAGAGTTTGTTCGAAAATGTGCATATTTAGCGGCACAAATCGTGCTTATACAATGGAAATAGTGTCCAACTACTCAAGCAATCTGCCCGGCGCCATCTTGGAAAGACACCTATTTTTATCGAAAACTATTCATAAACTTGACTAAAAAAATACAAGTTGGACAGCAATTGAAAGACAAATTAGTTCTTAATGCAATCGCTGAATTACATTTTTAAAATTATCCTTACTGTGCAATACAGGGTGCGCCAAAGCGAAGCTACCCCCAAAAAAATGGCGGCATATGCGTTTAACATTTTTCAACAGAACAACGATTTATCATCATAAATAGTTCTTACTATTAGCTGAGCTTCCATCAGAATCTTGGGCAATGTATCCTTTCTCCGGTCTAATCGTCTTTTGGTCTAAAGATGTCCTCTTGTCCTGTCGAAATGGCCACTAACGTTCGGCATGTACTGGAAAAGTGTCCAACTCTTGAAAGTGCGTCACAAAGAAATGCCATAAAATTGCAATAAACGGATATAAATTGCTATAAATCGGTTTAAATTAACTACCTTATGATGTCTTTAACACCTATAACGAATAAAAACATGACCGGGGATATATTAGTGGCTAAACCAAAGCTTGGAAGGAGGCCAGTCCGACGTCCACTCTGCGTCGAGCGCACGGCTGAAAAGAAAGGCACTTCCGCCCCAGGCTCTAATATAAGGTCCCAGATTGCGCAATCGACTCCATTCAAATTGTCACCACTTACTGACATCTAGAGGAAGGCGTAGGCAGTGTTTGTAGCCCCACAGCATTCACAGGGACTTATAAACTGACCTGGGAACAGAGGCCAAGATTTCTGAAATCTCACTCCCTGGCAGGAAAAGTGCTGTAGAATGAGTTCTGTTTCACTCAGAGACATAATTCCAACGGTTTTAGAAACTAGAGAGTGTTTTCTATCCAATAATAATAATAATATGCATATTGTACGAGCAAGAATTGAGTACTAGGCAGTTTAATTTGGAAAGGTCAAGAAAAAAATAGTGCTAACAGCTCCCCCTATTGACAAAAGGTTAACCTGTCTAGCCCCTGCGTTCCGCTAGCGGAACTCCTCCCACATTCCACTGAAAAGGCAGAGCACGAAATTCAAAAAATATTTTTTAGAAATATTTAACTTTCACACATTAACAAGTCCAATACGGCAAATGAAAGATACACATCTTGTGAATCCAGACAACATGTCCGATTTTTAAATGTTTTACAGCGAAAACAGCACGTATATTTATGTTAGCTCACCACCAAATACAAAGAAGGACAGACATTTTTCACAGCACAGGTAGCATGCACAAAGCCAACCTAACTAACCAAGAACCAACCAAACTAACCAAGAAACAACTTCATCAGATGACAGTCTTATAACATGTTACACAATAAATCTATGTTTTGTTCGAAAAATGTGCATATTTGAGGTATAAATCAGTTTTACATTGCAGCTACCATCAGAGCTACCGTCAAAAATAGCACCGAAGCAGCCAGAGCAATTATAGAGACCAACGTGTATTACCTAATTACTCATCATAAAACATTTCTTAAAAAATGTTCCTTTTTAAAGGGCGGTATCGTGGCTTCCTAACTACTTATTTATGCAGTTCTCTATTATTTTTAGAGCCGTTATTCATAAGTAACCTGTCCAAGCGTTCCTTCTACTAATTTTATTGAAGAGGTATCACAGGATTTTCTATATTTATAATCGTATAAGCAGGCAGCTGTAACCCTGCGCCCGAGCCCAGCCACTCAGCCAGAAAGTACAGACAGTCGCACCAGTCAGCCCACACAAAGCCCCCAGCATAAATGGCCTAACGAGAGGGGCAGTCCGAATCACACACCCAACACGGGTCGCTCGCTCAGGTTGATTGAGGTGTGTTTACGCACATCCCAAAACAGGTCCTGTTACGGTCGAGCCCGGCCAAGTAGAATCAGACGGAACAACTCCCCCAATCAAACCAGACACGTAGGTCCCTTCAAGCAGTCCGACCAGAACAAATGCCCGCCCCCTCCGCCCAAACACCCTACACAAGCGAAGTTCACAGCTCCCGTTCACTCAGTCACTAGACATGCGTGTACATCTATATTTGCCATACAATTCCCAAGCTTACACATACATGCAAATTTATTGAATTTCAAAAGTTCTTTCGTTCTTATTGTTTTTAGGAAATTTGAGAGAGAGACCTACTTGACGTCCCTCCTGCTGAGACAGGACCTCTGAAGCAATCTACACAAACATTTCAACTATTGTAAGAACTTGCTTACCTTGTTATAGTTGGGCGGCCACCCTTGTTTGTCAGATTGTCCAAAGAACCCGTCGTCAGCCAAGAACGTCCCAGTCCCTGTCACTCCTGGCAAGCTCGCCAAGTTATGTCGTGGAAAATCGGTTCAAATATAACACTTACAAGAACTTGTGAAATCAATTAGGCTTTTAATACAGAGTATATCAAAGCCGGAATGGTCCGCGGAACACACACACTTTCCCAGAGCCCTGGCTCTTATATTTATACACACATAGCGTTTATGTCCATCCCACATGCAAATGAAGTTTTTCCTTTAAGTCATTCGCCACCATTATCTTTTAGTTCAGGCTTCCTGCTTGTTCACGCCCAATAACGCCCATATCTGCTTTCAGTTAGATTATAATGGTGGCAGGACCCTTTCTTATCCCAAAAATAATATATGCCTATCTATCCTATAGGCCTACGTTTTCTTAGAAGCAGCTGACTATGGGTCCCTCTATCATTAGTGTGTCAGCAGACCATGTGTCTCTTCCTTTCATTAATGTGTCAATGTACTCTTTGTTTTGTTTTGCCTTTATTGGAATCATATGTCTATCTATTCTATAGGCCTACGTCTTTTTTAGAAGCAGCTGACTATGGGTCCCTCTATCATTAGTGTGTCAGCAGACCATGTGCCTCTTCCTTTCATTAATGTGTCAATGTACTCTTTGTTTTGTTTGCCTTTATTGGGATCAGCAGACTCTGTGTTTCCCCTATCCTTAGTGTGTCCAATTGTCTTCGGCGCCTATGTGTCTCCCTGTCTTCCTGTGGTCTGTTTTTAATGTTCAGCTGTCCTATACATCTATGTGTTATATTTGTGTCTCATTTACTCCTACACTACCTATGCAGGAAAAAAATGGTGGACAAAAAAAGTTGTGTCTTTTGCTATCGTGGTTAGCTAATAGATTTACATATTGTGTCTTCCCTGTAAAACATTTTAAAAATCAGAAATGATGGCTGGATTCACAAGATGTGTATCTTTCATCTGGTGTCTTGGACTTGTGATTTAATGATATTTAGATGCTACTATTTACTTGTGACGCTATGCTAGGCTATGATAGTCAGCTTTTTTACTGGTGGGGGTGCTCCCGGACCTGGGATTGGGAGGAAGTAGAAGTTTTAAACAGCTTAATGTAAAATAATGAATTATGTTGGCTTACAGTTATGGCACTTCCAAGGCTGTTTCATGATTATTATTGCGGTCGTGTCAATCGTGTTATATACTCAGGCTATTGTAACAAGGAATATGTCAGCATTGTAGTCTTACTGTCTCTGCCCAGAGGCCTACTAAGCTTTCATGGTAACGACCGTTAGAGTTCACTTTTCCACATATGAGCCCCAGTTAGAGTCCCTATTGCAGCTTTCACTTTATTCCGCTACATTGGTGGCAGCGTTGGGATCACCTCCAGCTCACATCTAGTTATGTGATCTAGAGGTGGGAAGCATTCGGTTTTTCAACATTGTGTTGGGTGTAATTACATTGATATATCTAGTGAACAATGGAGAAACAAAAATGGGAGTGACAAATAGAAGTAGTCACTACAGGTGTGATCAAGCCTTACATCCAAGTTGCCTGAAGCGGAATGGAAAGTGCTATGCTCTGACCAGTTATTCAGAAGAAAATCCTCTGTGACTGTCTAATTTAAAAATGTAACACAGCGATTGCATTAAGAACTAATTGCATTAAGAACTAACTAACTGGTGGTACCGGGCTGAGTACACGCACCTCAGGGCGAGTGCGGGGAGGAGGAACAGGGCATACTGGACCCTGGAGGCGCACTGTAGGCCTGGTGCGTGGTGCCGGAACTGGTGGTACCGGGCTGAGTACACGCACCTCAGGGCGAGTGCGGGGAGGAGGAACAGGGCATACTGGACCCTGGAGGCGCACTGTAGGCCTGGTGCGTGGTGCCGGAACTGGTGGTACCGGGCTGAGAACACGCACCTCAGGGCGAGTGCGGAGAGGAGGAACAGGGCATACTGGACCCTGGAGGCGCACTGTAGGCCTGGTGCGTGGTGCCGGAACTGGTGGTACCGGGCTGAGAACACGCACCTCAGGGCGAGTGCGGAGAGGAGGAACAGGGCATACTGGACCCTGGAGGCGCACTGTAGGCCTGGTGCGTGGTGCCGGAACTGGTGGTACCGGGCTGAGAACACGCACCTCAGGGCGAGTGCGGAGAGGAGGAACAGGATACACGAGACCGTGGAGACGCATTGGAGATCCAGCACATAGAGCTGGCTCAATATGTCCTGGCTGGATGCCCATTCTAGCCCAGCAAACGCGAGGAGCTGGAATAGAGCGCGCCGGGCTAAGAATGCGAACTGGAGACACCTTGCGCCTTTCTGCCTAACACAGTGCCTGACCAGTTACACGCGCCCCACGGTAAGCACGAGGAGTTGGCTCAGGTCTCCTACCTGACTCAGCCAATCTCCTCGTGTTCCCCCCCCCCAAAAAAAATCTTGGGGCTGCCTCTCGGGCTTCCGTGCTAGCCGTGTACCTACATATTTTCGCTGGTCCTCTATTCTCCGGTATTTCGTCCCAGGTCCATTTTTCCACAACTTGCTGTTCCCTCCTATCACGCTGCTTGGTCCTTGGTTGGTGAGTTATTTTGTCACGATCTTTTAATGAACGATGAATAAACACGAAGAACACTAAACAAACTAACAAACTAACAAACTAACAAAACGAACGTGACTGCTATAAACAACGAGTGCATACATGCAACTTCACAAAGACAATAACCCACAAACTAAACTGGAAATGGCAACCTAAATAGGATCCCCAATCAGAGACAACGATCAACAGCTGCCTCTGATTGGGAACCAATCTAGGCCACCATAGACCTACATATGCCTAGACTAACTACACACACCTAGACATACATAAACCCTATACAATACAATACCAAAACCCCCATAGATATATAAAAACCCCTAGAGAAGACAAAAACACACATGCCACCCTCGTCACACCCTGACCTAACCAAAATAATAAAGAAAACAAAGATAACTAAGGTCAGGGCGTGACAAAACTAGAGCATAGAAAACAGTATTGGCATTAATAAAAATTAAAAAACATAAAGCTACTATATTATATTATATATTATAATTATTTTGGTGACAACCTGGTTGGTTAACAATATTGGGTTGTTAATACGCTAGATTTTTTATATGAATACATGTGGCACACAAAAAAAGGCAGTTTAGAACACCATTGCCTATCATGCATTGCTCTAATACAGGGGTGGGCAAACTTTTTGGCTCGAGGACCACATTGGGATTTTGGAATTCAACGGAGGATGGCATTTTTCTGGGGACCAATTGTTTGTTCAAATCAATTTGCGGGGGCCTCCCTAGTGGTGCAGCAGTCCAATGCACTGCATTGCAGTGCTTGAGGCTTCACTACAGACCTGGGTTCAATCCCAGGCTGTGTCACAACTGGCCGTGACTGGGAGACCCAAGAGGCGATGCACAATTGGCCCAGCGTTGTCCAGGTTAGGAGAGGGTTTGGCAGGCCGAGATTTCCTTGTTCCATCACGCTCTAGCGACTCCTGTGGCGGTCCGAGCACATGCACAGTGTTTTCTCTAACACATTTGTGCGGCTGGCTTCCGAGTTAAGCGGGCATTGTGTCAAGAAGCAGTGCGGCTTGTGTTTCGGAGGATGCAAGGGTTTCGATCCTCGCCTCTCCCGAGTCCGTACGGGAGTTGCAGCGAAGGGACAAGACTATAACTACCAATTGGATACCACGGAATTGGTATCCAATTTTGTCTCGCCGGCCAGATTTAAGTGCCCAGCGGGCCGGATACGGCCATACTTTCCCCCCCCTTGCTCTAATAACTTCAAAAGATTGTTCTGAAGTTTGCCCCCCCCTAATTTTTTTTCCTATGAATGAAGTCGCACAAATGTTTTAGTCTTTTCAGAGGAATTAAACCACACAAAAAACCACACGAAATATGCGGAAATATTTTGTACATATTTGCACAATTTGAGTGTGAGATTGTGTTGCATATAGACACCAGAAGAGTGTTAAATTAACACACTGCTTAGTGTAAAGTCTTATTCAAATATTTCCCAGTGTGCCTTTCGAGTAAATTGCAGAGTTAATGCCCATGACTGTATTTGTTAGTGACAAAGACATGGTTGCTGCATTCATCAATTTTTGTTCCAGTGGACTTCACCAAGTGAAATCCTAAGCGAATATGTTATCATTCAAAAATATACAGTACCAGTCAAAAGTTTGGACACACCTACTCATTCAAGGGTTTTTCTTCATTTTTACTATTTTCTACATTGTAGAATAATAGTGAAGACATCAAAACTATGAAACAACACATGAAATCATATAGTTACCAAAAAACTATTAAACAAATCAAAAGATATTTTATTTTTTAGATTCTTCAAAGTAGCCACCCTTTGCCTTGATGACCGCTTTGCACATTCTTGGCATTCTCTCAACCGGCTTCAACTGGAATGCTTTTCCAACAGTCTTGAAGGAGTTCCCACATATGCTAAGCACTTGTTGGCTGCTTTCCCTTCACTCTGCAGTCCAACTCATCCCAAACGATCTCAATTGGTAATCTGATGCAGCACTCCATCACTCTCCTTCTTGGTCATATAGTACTTGATCTCTTGACACAATGATGAAAATAATCATGGCCTCTAAACCTTCAAGCTGCATACTGGACCCTATTCCAACTAAACTACTGAAAGAGCTGCTTCCTGTGCTTGGCCCTCCTATGTTGAACATAATAAACGGCTCTCTATCTACCGGATGTGTACCAAACTCACTAAAAGTGGCAGTAATAAAGCCTCTCTTGAAAAAGCCAAACCTTGACCCAGAAAATATAAAAAACTATCGGCCTATATCGAATCTTCCATTCTTCTCAAAAAGTTTAGAAAAAGCTGTTGCGCAGCAACTCACTGCCTTCCTAAAGACAAACAACGTATACGAAATGCTTCAGTCTGGTTTTAGACCCCATCATAGCACTGAGACTGCACTTGTGAAGGTGGTAAATGACCTTTTAATGGCGTCAGACCGAGGCTCTGCATTTGTCCTCGTGCTCCTAGACCTTAGTGCTGCTTTTGATACCATCGATCACCACATTCTTCTGGAGAGATTGGAAACCCAAATTGGTCTACACGGACAAGTTCTGGCCTGGTTTAGAACTTATCTGTCGGAAAGATATCAGTTTGTCTCTGTGAATGGTTTGTCCTCTGACAAATCAACTGTAAATTTCGGTGTTCCTCGAGGTTCCGTTTTAGGACCACTATTGTTTTCACTATATATTTTACCTCTTGGGGATGTCATTCGAAAACATAATGTTAACTTTCACTGCTATGCGGATGACGCACAGCTGTACATTTCAATGAAACATGGTGAAGCCCCAAAATTGCCCTCGCTAGAAGCCTGTGTTTCAGACATAAGGAAGTGGATGGCTGCAAACGTTCTACTTTTAAACTCGGACAAAACAGAGATGCTTGTTCTAGGTCCCAAGAAACAAAGAGATCTTCTGTTGAATCTGACAATTAATCTTGATGGTTGTACAGTCGTCTCAAATAAAACTGTGAAGGACCTTGGCGTTATTCTGGACCCTGATCTCTCTTTTGATGAACATATCAAGACTGTTTCAAGGAAAGCTTTTTTCCATCTACGTAACATTGCAAAAATCAGAAACTTTCTGTCCAAAAATGATGCAGAAAAATTAATCCATGCTTTTGTTACTTCTAGGTTAGACTACTGCAATGCTCTACTTTCCGGCTACCCGGATAAAGCACTAAATAAAATCAGTTAGTGCTAAATACGGCTGCTAGAATCCTGACTAGAACCAAAAAATGTGATCATATTACTCCAGTGCTAGCCTCCCTACACTGGCTTCATGTTAAGGCAAGGGCTGATTTCAAGGTTTTACTGCTAACCTACAAAGCATTACACGGGCTTGCTCCTACCTATCTTTCCGATTTGGTCCTGCCGTACATACCTACACGTACGCTACGGTCACAAGACGCAGGCCTCCTAATTGTCTCTAGAATTTCTAAGCAAACAGCTGGAGGCAGGGCTTTCTCCTATAGAGCTCCATTTTTATGGAATGGTCTGCCTACCCATGTGAGAGACGCAGACTCAGTCTCAACCTTTAAGTCTTTACTGAAGACTCATCTCTTCAGTAGGTCATATGATTGAGTGTAGTCTGGCCCAGGAGTGTGAAGGTGAACGGAAAGGCTCTGGAGCAACGAACCACCCTTGCTGTCCTTGCCTGGCCGGTTCCACTCTCTCCACTGGGATTCTCTGCCTCTAACCCTATTACAGGGGCTGAGTCACTGGCTTACTGATGCTCTTCCATGCCGTCCCTAGGAGGGGTGCGTCACTTGAGTGGGTTGAGTCACTGACGTGATCTTCCTGTCTGGGTTGCCCCCCCCCCCCCCGGAGATCGGAGATCTTTGTGGGCTATACTCGGCCTTGTCTCAGGATGGTAAGTTGGTGGTTGAAGACATCCCTCTAATGGTGTGGGGGCTGTGCCTTGGCAAAGTGGGTGGGGTTATATCCTTCCTGTTTGGCCCTGTCCGGGGGTATCATCGGATGGGGCCACAGTGTCTCCTGACCCCTCCTGTCTCAGCCTCCAGTATTTATGCTGCATTAGTTTATGTGTCAGGGGGCTAGGGTCAGTTTGTTATATCTGGAGTACTTCTCCTGTCTTATCCGGTGTCCTGTGTGAATTTAAGTATGCTCTCTCTAATTCTCTCTTTCTTGGAGGACCTGAGCCCTAGGACCATGCCTCAGGACTACTTGGCATGATGACTCCTTGCTGTCCCCAGTCCACCTGGCCGTGCTGCTGCTCCAGTTTCAACTGTTCTGCCTGCGGCTATGGAACCCTGACCTGTTCACCGGACGTGCTACCTGTCCCAGACCTGCTGTTTTCAACTCTCTAGAGACAGCAGGAGTGGTAGAGATACTCTGAATGATCGGCTATGACAAGCCAACTGACATCTACTCCTGAGGTGCTGACTTGTTGCACCCTCGACAACTACTGTGATTATTATTATTTGACCATGCTGGTCATTTATGAACATTTGAACATCTTGGCCATGTTCTGTTATAATCTCCACCCGGCACAGCCAGAAGAGGACTGGCCACCCCTCATAGCCTGGTTCCTCTCTAAGTTTCTTCCTAGGTTTTGGCCTTTCTAGGGAGTTTTTCCTAGCCACCATGCTTCTACACCTGCATTGCTTGCTGTTTGGGTTTTTAGGCTGGGTTTCTGTACAGCACTTTGAGATATCAGCTGATGTAAGATGGGCTTTAGAAATAATTTTGATTTGATTTTGATTTGATTTTCTGTCTTTTTGAGCTGGTCAGTATGTCTATGTAATCCTGTCTAACGCGACTTTAAAAAAAATTGTATAGTGTATTAAAACTGCATAAGTGTTGCTCTCCACTTTCTGGAAGACCGAGTTGTCGAGATCAGTGGAATTCGAGTATGCTAGCTAAGGAGATGGAGAGAACACCTGTCTCCGGATTACATCTTCAAACTAAGGGCAACCATGGCATCCGACAGGAGACGCGTCCATCCATGATGTATACGGGTAAGATAGTCTAGCTAGCTACATTTTCAGATATTACACATTTGTAATTTTGACATAAGGTGGTTTCATTGAACCTGGTTGGTTAGCTACCTGCAGTTCATGCAGGGTAGTAACGTCATGAGTTGGGATTATGGTGAATTGATTAATTAGCTAGCTAGCTACATGTCTTTACAAAAGACTCCACTATGCAAGTATCCATTTCAATAGAATGTCACTGCGCCAACTGTTGATAGATGTTGGTTAGCTACCTGCAGATTCATGCAGGGTAGTAACATCATGAGTTGTGATTATGGTTCATTGTTTAGCTAGCGTGCTAGCTATATGTCTTAACTAAAGACTCCACTATGCAAGTAACCATTTCGGCTGCTTTCGTAAATTCAACTTGGCCATCTACTCCGATTTCAGAGCATTCTCTTCTGAGTGTGCCAGAGTGCAGAATAACTGATGAATTTACGAACTCTCAAGACCCCTTGAAGATGGCCGGTGTCAGTAAACGTTGACTAAAAAGCATAATTAAATTGTTGCCAGCAGCACAGCTACAGTCACCAACACTCTGGATAACATGAAAACAGCCTAACCAGCTCTGCTAGGGCAAGTAAAATGGTCAGAGTTTGGGTGGGGGCTAAAGCTTAAGAAGGTGTGAACGATGATGAATGGGTGTAGACAAAGAAGAACTCTCCAGTATGTACCAAAACATTCAAAGTCCACTTTCTCAAAAGTGAGGTTACAAGTTCATCAACTTTCAAAGCAGAATTACTTTCCCATTGTTCCTCAAATGCAGTGTATGATATACCACTTTGTAGCTCTGTGTCTCTGATTTGATCCAATGTAAAAAACACTATTTCAAATTTTGCTACATAAAACCGAATTAAGGTGGTCGGTCACATATTGTCTTTTACCAAATCGGACTATCTTCTGTATACCAACCCTACCTTGTCACAACACAACTCATTGGCTCAAACGCATTAAGAAGGAAAGAAATTCCACAATTTAACTTTTAACAAGGCACGCCTGTTAATTGAAATGCATTCCAGGTGACTACCTCATGAAGCTGGTTGAGAGAATGCCAAGGGTGTGCAAAGCTGTCATCAAGGCAAAGGGTGGCTACTTTGAAGAATCTCAAGTATAAAATATATTTTGATTTGTTTAACACTTCTTTGGTTAATCCATGATTCCAAATGTGTTGTTTCATAGTTTTGATGTAGAAAATAGTCAAAATAAAGAAAAACCCTTGAATGAGTAGGTGTGTCCAAACTTTTGACTGGTACTGAATATATTTAACACAATGCCATACAGTGCCTTCAGAAAGTATTCATACCCCTTAACGTATTCCACATGTTGTTGTGTTACAGCCTGAATTCAAAATAGATTAAATAAATAAAACATCTCACTCATCTACACACACTACACCATAATGACAAAGTGAAAACATGTTTTTAGAAATATTTACAAATGTATTGAAAAAGAAATACAGAAATATGTCATTTGCATAAGTTTTCACACCCCAGATGTAACAGTAGAGTTTCTGTCCCTCTCCTCGCCCCTACCTGAGCTCGAACCAGGGACCCTCTGCACACATAGACAACAGTAACCCTCAAAGCATCGTTACCCATCGCTCCACAAAAGCCTCGGCCCTTGCAGAGCAAGGGGAACAATTACTTCAAGGTCTAAGAGCGAGTGACGTCACCGATTGAAACATTATTAGCGCGCACCCTGCTAACTAGCTAGCCATTTCACATCCGTTACACTCACCCCCCTTTTGACCACCTCCTTTTCCACAGCAACCAGTGATCTGGGTCAACAGCATCAATGTAACAGTTAAGCTTCCGTTCCTCTCCTCGTCCCTACCTGGGCTCGAACCAGGGACCCTCTGCACACATCAACAACTGCCTCCCACGAAGTATCATTACCCATCACTCCACAAAAGCCGCGGCCCTTGCAGAGCAAGGGGAACAACTACTTCAAGGTTTCAGAGCGAGTGACGTTACCGATTGAAAGCTATTAGCACGCACCCCGCTAACTAGCTAGCCATTTCACATCGGTTACAGAATCAATACGTTAGAATCAAGCTCTGTCAAATTGATTGATGATTGTTGCTAGACAACCATTTTCCAGGCTTGCCATAGATGTCAAGCAGATTTAAGTTCTGCTGAAAGGTGAATAAATCTCCCAGTGTCTTGTGGAAAGCAGACTGAACCGGGTCTGGATGAGCTGTGTTGTCATGGGCCGGGTCTGGTAGAGCTGTGATGTAATGGGATCGCAAACTGGTCAGCATAACTTAACCACACCAAAAAATAGTTTTTCTAAATATTAGCTAGCTGGCTAGCATTTATGAGTGCAGCAAACACGTTTCTCACACCCTAATGAAAAGGTGCCTCTCGGTCCCAAAACACACATTTTCTGGAGACTTGTGGCAGGGGTACATATGACCTGCACTTTCAGTAGCCTGATTGCATCCAGACTGAGGAGAAATCTGCACACAATGCATCCCTGACCACCTCCTAAAGTGGTCAGCCAGATCTGAACATGATCAGACCACAAAGTGATGTTTGTGCATCTAGACCTGTCTTTTCAATGCAATCTTCAACGCATATTCTGATAGCAGAAGTTGCATATACGTGTCAAGTGTAGATATGAGAGGCACACCCAATGTTTAAAAGTGGGCTCTTTGCTGTTATACAGATTAAAACCACACATTTCTGGTGGATTAAAGTATTCTCCCTTTTAAGTGAAGCCATGCAAATTTGGCTATACAATTCAAATTTTATCCTCCAGAAGAGTGTCACGATCGTCTGTGGTGGTAGAAGGATCGGACCAAAGCGCAGCGTGGTAAGTGTTCATGTCTTTAATATAAATCCAAAAACTGAACACAGGAACAAAAACAATAAACGATGATCAAACGAAACAGTACCGTGTGGCGACAAACACTGACACGGAAACAAACACCCACAAACCAAAAGTGAAACCCAGGCTACCTAAGTCTGATTCTCAATCAGGGACAACGATTGACAGCTGCCTCTGATTGAGAATCATACCAGGCCGAACACAAAACCCCAACATAGAAAAACACACATAGACTGCCCACCCCAACTCACGCCCTGACCATACTAAATAAAGACAAAACAAAGGAAATAAAGGTCAGAACGTGACAAAGAGGCAGAACATATTTTACAGAAAATAATATGGCTAAACTCTAATGTACTGATAGAGGATCAACCAATTTTCTTGGAGACAATGTATAATGAAGGTATCATGTTTATGAATGACATTGTAAACAACAATGGTAAAATGATCACACAAACAATTCATTAAGGTGTATGGAGATGTAAGCCTATACTCATTACAAAATTATAACCAACTCATCGCAACTCTGCCACAAAAATGGAAGAGGCAATTACTTAAAAAAAGAAAGGAAGGAATTTGTTTTTCTGCCACCAATTAAAAATCATAAATGTCTTTAATTAAAATGACCAACATACAGCGCATTCGGAAAGAATTCAAACCCCTTGACTTTTTCCACATTTTGTTACATTACAGCCTTATTCTAACATGGATAAAAAAAAAAAAAATCCTTATCAATGTACACACAATACCCCATAATGACAAAGCAAAAAAACGTTTTTTATACATTTTTGCTAATGTATTAAAAAAAAACGGAAATATCACATTTACATAAGTATCCAGACCCATTACTCAGTACTTTGTTGAAGCACCTTTGGCAGAGATTTCAACCTTGAGTCTTCTTGGCTATGATGCTACAAGCTTGGCATACCTGTACAGTATTTGGGGAGTTTTTCTCATTCTTCTCTGCAGATCCTCTCAAGCTCTGTCAGGTTCGATGGGGAGTGTCTCTGCACAGCTATTTTCAGGTCTCTCCAGGGTTTGTTAGATCGGTTTCAAGTCTGGGCTCTGGCTGGGCCACTCAAGAACAGTCAGAGACTTGTCCCGTAGCCACTTCTGTGTTTTCTTGGCTGTGTGCTTAGAGTCGTTATCCTGTATAGAGTAAAATATACATCATTTTCTTTAGGAATGTAATGAAGTAAAAGTAAAAGTTGTGGAAAAAATATAAATAATCAAATAAAGTACAGATACCCCCAAAAACTACTTTTACTTAAGTACTTTCTATCAATGCATAATATTGGGGCTCGGTTGGACCTGTAAATTGTGTTGTTGGGGGATTTGAAGGACCACAGTCAGTCAACAGGAAAATATCATTGTGCTTTTCGGGGGGCAATTTCGGCAGAGATATTGCAGATGAGGAGGTTCAAGTTCCTAGTGAGACACCATGGTAGATTGGAGGGATGTATCGCAAGAGGAAATGGTGGAATGACGATTTCGGGGCGAGTGCACCCACTGATCAGAGCACCCACTGATGGGAGAGGCCATTTGTATTTAGCGGCCATTTGTATTGTTTTTGTATTGTATTGTTGTTATTTATAAAAATTATTTGTTTCATTACAAATTGACCAAGTGTTAACTTTGTATGTTTAATTGGAATTGCTCTCTGTCCACTGTTTATCACACAGACAACTGAACAACATAAATGTACTGAATCAAACTGTCCATCAAAAATAAATAAATAATAACAAATAAAAACGATTATATATATACAAAAGTATGTGGACACCCATTCAAATTAGTGTATTTGGCTATTTCAGCCACACCCGTTGCTGACAGGTGTATAAGATTGAGTACACAGCCATGCAATCTCCATAGACAAACATTGGCAGTATAATGGCCTTACTGAAGAGCTCAGTTCCATGGCTGAGCAGCAGTACACAAGATCATAATGCGCAATGCCAAATGTTGGCTGGAGTGGTCGTAAGCTCGCCGCCATTGGACTCTGGTGCAGTGAAATGCGGTCTCTAGAGTGATGAATCACTTTTCACCATCTGGCAGTCCAACGAACAAATCTGGGTTTGGCGGATGACAGGCGAACGCTACCTGTCCGAATACATAGTGCCAACTGTAAAGTTTGGTGGAGGAGGAACAATGGTCTGGGGCTGTTTGTCATGGTTTGGGCTAGGCCCCCTTAGTTCCAGTGAAGGGAAATCTTAACGCTACAGCATACAAGGACATTCTAGACAATTCTGTGCTTCCAACTTTGTTAAACAGTTTGGGTAGGCCCTTTCATGTTTCAGCATGACAATGCCCCCGTGCACAAAGCAAGGTCCATAAATAAATGGTTTGTCGAGATCTGTGTGGAAGAACTTGACTGGCCTGCACAGAGCCCTGACCTCAACCCCATCGAACACCTTTGGGATGGATTGGAACACCGACTGTGAGTCAGGGCTAATCGCCCAACCTCACTAATGCTAACATCTAGTGGAAAGCGTTCCCAGAAGAGTTGAGGCTGTTATAGCAGCAAAGGTGGGACCAACTGCATATTAATGCCCATGATTTTGGAATGAGATGTTCAAAGAGCAGGTGTCCACATAATTTTGGTCGTGTAGTGTATGTCCCTTACCCTTACCCTAATCCTAGAGTGGTTATACATTGTATTTAAAGTAGTTACTCTAAAAATGGTCCTAATCACACCTAATCATGTGTGATTTCAGCTCAGGGGCGCAACTTTGGTTTTAGAAGTGTTGGGGGTCCTCCATCAATTTGTGGTGGCATCTAAAGCTAATTTCCTGCATTTCTACTAGGGCTGTTCTTGACTAAAAAATTATCTTGGTCGACCAAGAGTAGTCTTTTCTTTCGACCAACCAATTGGTCATGTAACGGCTGTCAATGTCGTTCTCCTCCTCGGACGAGGAGGAGCATGGATCGGACCAAGATGCGGAGGGATAAGTGTTCATTATTTAATGACAAAACAACAAAGCACTTCAACATACAAAACAACAAACCCGAAACAGTCCTGTGTGGCCCAAACGCTGACACAGGAACAAACACCCACAAAACACAAGTGAAACCCAGGCTGCCTTAGTATGATTCTCAATCAGGGACAACGATAGACACCTGTCTCTGATTGAGAATCATACCAGGCCGAACACAAAATCCCAACATAGAAATAGAAAACATAGACTGCCCACCCAAAACTCACGCCCTGACCAATAAACACATACAAAACAAGAGAAAACAGGTCAGGAACGTGACATAACCCCCCCCTTAAGGTGCGAACTCCGGGCGCACCAGCACAAAGTCTAGGGGAGGGTCTGGGTGGGCATCTGACCACGGTGGTGGCTCAGGCTCTGGGCGAGGTCCCCACCCCACCATAGTCACTCCCCGCTTCCGTATCCCCCTCCCAATGACCACCCTCCAACTAAACCCACCTAAATGAAGGGGCAGCATCGGGATAAGGGGCGGCAGCTCCGGGATAAGGGGCGGCAGCTCCGGGATAAGGGGCGGCAGCTCCGGGCTGAGGGACTCTGGCAGGTCCTGGCTGAGGGACTCTGGCAGGTCCTGGCTGAGGGACTCTGGCAGGTCCTGGCTGAGGGACTCTGGCAGGTCCTGGCTGAGGGACTCTGGCAGGTCCTGGCTGAGGGACTCTGGCAGGTCCTGGCTGAGGGACTCTGGCAGGTCCTGGCTGAGGGACTCTGGCAGGTCCTGGCTGAACGGCTGGCTCTGGCGGATCCTGGCTGAACGGCTGGCTCTGGCGGATCCTGGCTGGCGGCTGGCTCTGGCGGATCCTGGCTGGCGGCTGGCTCTGGCGGATCCTGGCTGGCGGCTGGCTCTGGCGGATCCTGGCTGGCGGCTGGCTCTGGCGGATCCTGGCTGGCGGCTGGCTCTGGCGGATCCTGGCTGGCGGAAGGCTCTGGCGGATCCTGGCTGGCGGAAGGCTCTGGCGGATCCTGGCTGGCGGAAGGCTCTGGCGGATCCTGGCTGGCTGGCTCCGGCAGCTCCTGACTGGCTGGCAGCTCCTGGCTGGACGGCTCTGGCTGGTCCTGGCTGGACGGCTCTGGCTGGTCCTGGCTGGACGGCTCTGGCTGGTCCTGGCTGGACGGCTCTGGCTGGTCCTGGCTGGACGGCTCTGGCTGGTCCTGGCTGGACGGCTCTGAAGGCTCGGGACAGACGGGCAGCGCTGGGCAGGCAGACAGTTCAGACCACGCTGGGCAGGCAGGCAGTTCAGGCAGCGCTGAGCAGGCAAGCAGCGCAGGCGGCGTTGGGCAGACGGCCGACTCTGACCTGCTGAGGCGCACAGTAGGCCTGGTGCGTGGTGCCGGAACTGGAGGCACTGGGCTGGAGACACGCACCACAGGGAGAGTGCGTGGAGGAGGAACAGGGCTCTGGAAACGCACTGGAAGCCTGGTGCGTGGTGTCGGCACTGATGGTACTGGGCTGGGGTGGGAAGGTGGCGCCGGATCTACCGGACCGTGAAGGAGGACACGCGCTCTTGAGCACCGAGCCTCCCCAACCTTACCAGGTTGAATGGTCCCCGTAGCCCTGCCAGTGCGGCGAGGTGGAATAGCCCGCACTGGGCTATGCAGGCGAACCGGGGACACCACCTGTAAGGCTGGTGCCATGTACGCCGGCCCGAGGAGACGTACTGGAGGCCAGATACGTTGGGCCGGCTTCATGACATCCGGCTCGATGCCCAACCTAGCCCTCCCAGTGCGGCAAGGTGGAATAGCCCGCACTGGGCTAAGCACGCGTACTGGGGACACCGTGCGCTTTACCGCATAACACGGTGTCTGACCAGTACGACGCCCTCTCACTCCACGGTAAGCCCGGGGAGTTGGCTCAGGTAACCAACCCGGCTTCGCCACACTCCCCTTTAGCCCCCCCCCCAAGAAATTTTTGGGTGAGCCTCTCGGGCTTCCAGCCGCTCTGCCTTGCTTTAGCCTCATACAACCTCCTCTCCGCTTTCGCTGCCTCCAGCTCTGCTTTGGGGCGGCGACACTCCACTGGCTCTGCCCAGGGTCCTTTACCGTCTAGGATCTCCTCCCAAGTCCATTCCTCTTTTCCCCATTGCTGTTGTTCCTGCCTTCCTTCTCCACTCCGCTTGATCCTGGTTTGGTGGGTGTTTCTGTAACGGCTGTCAATGTCGTTCTCCTCCTCGGACGAGGAGGAGCATGGATCGGACCAAGATGCGGAGGGATAAGTGTTCATTATTTAATGACAAAACAACAAAGCACTTCAACATACAAAACAACAAACGTGACAAACCCGAAACAGTCCTGTGTGGCCCAAACGCTGACACAGGAACAAACACCCACAAAACACAAGTGAAACCCAGGCTGCCTTAATATGATTTTCAATCAGGGACAACGATAGACACCTGTCTCTGATTGAGAATCATACCAGGCCGAACACAAAATCCCAACATAGAAATAGAAAACATAGACTGCCCACCCAAAACTCACGCCCTGACCAATAAACACATACAAAACAAGAGAAAACAGGTCAGGAACGTGACAGGTCAAAATTTTTACAAGTGTATTTTTTCATATACAGGTGTATACCCCATGTGTTTTATTAAAACCAACTAGGCTGTTTGATTAAAAAATTAACACACACAAATGTCTCAAGAGGGAGCCAGAGATCAAGATATCTTAACTAGAAGAAACAACCTGTTACCGACCCTCCTCCTGGCCTTAACAGATTCTGCCTTTAAGCTCCTGAAGTTGCCAGTAATTGGCTACACCAGCAGTCGACAACCTTTTCCATTTGGAGCCAATTTATCTTACCATTTCTACCAATCTGCGTGCCAGTTATAATTTATATATGCACATTTTCATGGAAAAGTTTCATTTAATTTATAATAGTTGTAACGTCCTGACCAGAGTTCTTATGTGTTTTGCTTGTTTAGTGTTGGTCAGGACGTGAGCTGGGTGGGAATTCTATGTTGTGTGTCTAGTTCGTCTGTTTCTATGTTCAGCCTAATATGGTTCTCAATCAGAGACAGCTGTCAATCGTTGTCCCTGATTGAGAATCATATATAGGTGGCTTGTTTTGTGTTGGGGATTGTGGGTGGTTGTTTCCTGTCTCTGTGTTTGTGTTCTGCACCAGCTAGGACTGTGACGGTATGTTATTTTGTGTAGTGTTTTTGTTTTGTCTAATTAAATTCATTATGTCAAATTACCACACTGCACATTGGTCCTCTCATCCTTCTCGCCTCTCCTCGTCTGAGGAGGAGGACGAAGTAGACTGCCGTTACAATAGTCTTGTATTTCAAAAGCATTGTCTGTGGTTAATCAACAATCTGTCTAAATCTAAATTAAAATTATACAAATCTAAAAGTAACATTGCCATTGCCAACTATGTAAGAATAACCTACATAAAGCCAACACATAAAAACATTGCAGCCTGGTAGGAAATATCCTGATAAAATTAAATATCCATTGACTACGCATGGTCTGTCTGCAAATAACTTGAAACATTGTATCAACTATCAACTGGCTTGCCCAAAACTCATGCTAGCAAACTTGAAACATTGTATAAAATATTCTGTGCCCCCAAGAGTTTCCCGGGCCAGTGAGCTTGGGACAGACAGCTGTAGACTATTTGTCCAAGGGATAAAAAGTCATCAGGTATTTTATGACGTTTCCACTGGATCAGGGAATTACATTTTTCCATTTCATGCTGTTTGAGGTGAAGAAAAATTACTTTGAGAAGCTCCACAGCTCACTGGTGGTGGTGAGTTAAGACAATCAGAAATACTATCAGACATCCCCAAATAGGAACATTTATAGGCCTACATTTGCACGCAGGCCAGGTAGACTAGCCCTACTTCTATATGCGTAATCATGTGCGCGTCCTTACTCAACGTTGACAGGAGCATTTCAAACAAGACTATCAAAACTCATAAAGGTCATGAAATAAACAAAAACTTGTTTCTCACAAGTGTAGTATAGGTTGTGAGTTCTGCAAAACACACGTCCAATCTGACAACGAGAATGGTAAATAACTGTAATAATGAATGCATTAACAGAAATTACCATAATCAAACAAACATTGCAGATTAGAAATTGATAGACACAGCAAACAGTGCACACAAAGTTATAAAACAAGGAAATGGCGGGAGAGAGCGCATTCTGGAGAGAGACGTGCCTTGTGTATCTGAGCCACAATCCCAATATTCTTGGATCGTGAAATCCCTGCGGCCTCAATGGATTAGGCCACTGAGACAGGCGGAAATCAGACAGGAGTCTCGTGTGCCATGAAAAAATATATATATATTTGTGACTGCTGGACAAAAAACCCTGAATGTTTTCAATACAGACCCCTTTTGTCATACAGTATTCCATATAAGGCACACAGACCTTATAAAAGTTGCACAGTACAAACTTAACCTTGTAATAAATAAAATCTAGTGATACATAAATTCACATTTCGGCCATCAACTGTGACATTGTAGGAGGATAACCACCCTTCCAATTAATGGCAATGCCTTTCTTGCCGCTGTAATTGCTAGGTTACACAGTTTCTTCTGATAATATTCTCCAGTATCAACATTTCCAAGCTAACAAAAACAGGTAGAAGGGAGAATCTGTAGACATTCCGAGATAAAAGAACATACTCTTTGACAGAATACTCTCAGTTACTGAGAAACAAGATTCTCTGTTCTGATGAAACCAAGATTGAACTCTCTGGCCTGAATGCCAAGTGTCAAGTCTGGAGGAAACCTGGCACCATCCTTACGGTGAAGCATGGTGCTGGCAGCATCATGCTGTGGGGATGTTTTTCAGCGGCAGGGACTGGGAGACTCGTCAGGATCAAGGGAAAGATGAAAGGAGCAAAGTACACAGAGGTCCTTGATGAAAACCTGCTCCTGTGCGCTCAGGACCTCAGACTGGGGTGAAGGTTCACCTTCCAACAGGACAACAACCCTAAGCACACAGCCAAGACAACGCAGGAGTGGCTTCGGGACAAGTCTCTGAATGTCCTTGAGTGGACCAGCCAGAGCAACTATCAACTGGCTTGCCCCGGACTTGAACCCAATCAAACATCTCTGTAAAGACCTGGAAATAGCTATGCAGCAACGCTCCCCATCCAACCTGACAGAGCTTGAGAGGATCTGCGGGAGTGGGAAAAGCTTCTCAAATACAGTTGTGCCAAGCTTGTAGCATCATACCCAAGAAGAACCAAGGCTGTAATCGCTGACAAAGGTGCTTCAACAAAGTACTGAGTAAAGAGTCTGAATACTTATGTAAATGCAATATTTCAGTTTTTTTTTATTTTATACATTTGCAATAATTTGTAAAAAAACGTTTTTGCCTTGTCATTATGGGGTATTGTGTGTATATTGATGAAGGAAAAAAACAATTTAATAAATTTTTGAATAAGGCTGTAACCTAACAACATGTGAAATTCCAAGGGGTCTGTATCCATTCCTCATCATCAATAGTGTCTCCCAGGTCTTCCTCAAATTTTTCTTGACATGTTTTGTGTCATCAGGAAAAGCCTCTCAAGCTTGGATACAGTTTGGAAATCAATTTGAGGTTTGTAAGACTGCCTTAAAATAGTTTCAATCTTTGAAGCTTCTGGCTTGTCAAGTGTTTGCTGCACAGAGAGAATAAAGTATCTACAAAAGTTCACCTCAGCACCGTCACAGACTGGACTTCCCTGGTTACCTTACCCTGTTGAAACCCCTGTCACCATCTGATCCTGCTCAGATGAAGCATGACAAAGAATCACCTTGGTCCCCATACATTATATTATCCAATAATAGAATCAATGGTTCAGTAATTGAAATGATCATTATTCCCAGATTCCAGACTGTAGACTACCCACCAACTCAAGATGGAACTTTGTGTCCATTCACTGATTGTTATAATATACTGCAAAATTCACCTGAGCTCCGTAAACTGGTCTTCCCTCGCTGTCTGACCCTGCTGGGACAACTGTCACCATCTAATCCTGCTAAGACATGATGAGCATAGTGTTGTGTACTGACTGTGAACCATGACAGTGAAGCCTGTAGAGCTCTTTATACCATGTCAGTGTGAAAAGTAGGGAATTAGCTAGGGAAACTGACAGATCAATAATGTTAAATTGCTATACTGACTAATAAAAACTCACATTGCGCTGTAAAAAAAACCCATCTGAATATCGGTCTTCAAATCGTTTGCCTGCTGGTTTCATCGTTTGATTCAGGTCTAGTGTGATGGAGGCAAAACTAATAGCTAAAGTCAGTGAGCTAGCTAGCTAACATTAGCCATCTTTTGGCTAGCTCTAATTGTACAACAGCTGACAAACTATCCAAGTGAATTTACTTCCATTGAAATGGGACAAAAAAGCTACAAAACATTTCATACACACAACAGCTGTTAGAAACAGCTACGTGACAGATAGCTAGAGACTAGAGCTGAACTGGCTGTGGTAGCTACTAGCTCACTAGTTCATTCTCTTCAGACAGAACTTCAGTCGAGAGGGGATGAAACATTACTGTAGCTAACGTTACATGTCAGTTACACAACTAGCTCAGCGCTGGAATTAAATACTTTTTTCTGTTAAGTCAAAAAGCAGTTACATTGCCAGCTACACAAGTCAAATAAAGATTAGCCAGTTTCTGCGCAACACACACAGAGACAGCAGCTGCAGACAGCAACACTGTGCCTTTTCAGAAGCTTTGCATTCACGCAGACTGTCTGCACACTCTGCGGTGTCCCCACGGTCCTGAATTCAGCTGGCTGAAACTGCCAAACAGCCTACCTGACCGCTCTGAGGCATCCACATGGTCCTTCAGGACACCGTCCCCAGTAAAAGTTGCGCCCCTGGATTTCAGGCTGTTTTGAAAACCCTTTTCACAACAGATACATACTGACCTCTCATGGACACTGCCTCATGCTGCATGTGGTCTCAATAAAATGTTTCCACTCATCTTTATGCATGTCTCTATTGGGATAGAATTGACCTATTCAATTGTCTTGTATTTAGGAACAGAATAGTAATGCAATTTTAATTGAAAGATGCAGTAAATAATTTTTATTGTGCTAATGTCAAGTCAACAATAGTGAAATAATATCTTCTTTAGCTTCCGATTGTGCACATACTGTATGTTGCAATATCACAATCACAGCAACACTTAAAGACATAATCAAAACGTGTCCAGATGGCTGAGAAGGATAAGGTTCATGTCGGCAAGGCGTGGAAAGGAGTACAGTATAGGTCTTATATAACAGAGATTACTATGATTTGTGAATGTCTGTTCTAATGTTATTATGACAGCTAATAAGGCTTAGAGGTCCTGGGCCGGCACACAGCAGTGTGTGTGTGTGTGTGTGTGTGTGAAATGGAGCTCGCCTCTCTCTGAGATGTCACCACAAAGGTAAGACACGATACAGAGAAGGGTATTGTTTTAAATTAATGTACATAAAATGAATCAGAAAGAGATTATTATTATCAGTCAATTAATTATTATTATCAGTCAATTAATTAATGGCACTTTAATGCAAGTAAAGTTGTATGGTGTTGTGCCGCACAAAAATATATTGTTATTATCATCCAATTAGATTGATTAAATAATTGCACCTTACTTTAACCCTATTCTCAACCAGCTGGTAGAGCATGTTTGACAATTACTTATTTTTTGGGGACAAAAACATCTTCACTTGATTTGTCAACAGTCCTCCTGCATCAATTTCCATAATTTGTATCCTTTTTGTTTGCTGCAATTCAGTGTTTTGGCACTCTAACTTTGCCCACTAAGATGGCTGTAAGAAAACTCTAAATCAGTCACCAAAGGTATGGGATAAACGGCAGGATTTAATTTGTTGAGAGATTTATATTGCAATATTCCTGTTAGTAGAGACCTTGAAGAGTATGAATATGAAAATAAATAGTTAAAATGTAAAAAGGCTAAAACGCAATACTTTAAAAATAAATGTGCTCAACCAGGCGACTGATATGTCAGTAGAAACGTATGGTGGACTAAGAATAGGGTGCATTTATTTTGGTGAAAAATATGATTGATTTGGCAACATAAATAGGTTAAACCACATTGTACGACCCATTGGGTCAATTAATCAATATTCAGACTTAAAGGGGCACTCCACTCAAACTATCTTTTTGATTAAAAAAAAACAGTCCACCTGTTGATACAGTCGCAAAATATTTTGAATGTCAGCAGTCAAGTTTTCAAGATATTGGATTTTCAAGAATCATAGTGTAAAAATAAATAAAAAATATCGGAAGTTCTTATTTGAGTTTTTAGTAATAGGAATTTAAGGTTAAATATGTTTTAAACAAGATACAGTTAAAGGGTTTTAAGCAATCAACTGTCTTGGTACGATGCTGGTCAATCTAGTCACTAGAATGTTTATAATACTGTGATAGAGAGACATATCTGCAACATTTATTGACTATATTTTCTTTACTTTTCCAATTGTACCAGCTACTGGACTCTTCATTTACCACACAGTCCCGTAGGTGAAGTTCACCAGTTCTGTAACCCTACAGAACTCTGTCAGTAACTTTAGACCTAGCCACCTGCATACTGTATGTACAGTAGGATACTTCCAAATTAACCAACTTATTGTTCTTGAGGGCATATTGACTTTACATCTCTGCATGAGGCTGAGCTAAGTCTGTGAACTACTCCTGGTACTTGCACTGCACCTGTTTCTCCCCTCCCACTGGACCAAGAGGCTATCTTGTCCCTCTAGAAGTCAACAAATGACTTCAGGTGTCTGCATAAGGCCAGCCACCACAGTACACTACACACTATAACCCTGCACTTCATCATATAATATTGTCCACTGGACCAAGGAGCTAGCTTGTCCTCCATAGGGTTCAACAATTGACTTCAGTTCTAAGGTTTAAACTGACTCTGTGAACAACCCCCACTACGGTACATACTATCCACTATGCCCACGGTGCCGGTGCCTCGCCCAGCCTACTCCCAGGCCAGAGAGAATCTGGTGAAGGCCATCCCACCCAAGATCATTTGCCTACTGGCCTGCGGAGGATGGGACTGCCGCTATGAAGGACCAGCCTGCTGGAGGCCCAGCCAACAAGCTGTACAGGGACTCTTCTCACACTGGTGAGGGGGTTGAGGGGGAGAGAGAGGGAAGGAAGGAAGGAGGGAAGGAGGGAAAGAGATACAGAAGAGAAAGAGGTGGGGAGGGAGAGATCTGCATGGGAAGGGAGTGATGATTGGAAGTTCTATATTCACTTCTGTTCTGTTCGCAGGGTGACTGATGACATTGTGGCCATGGCACGACCCTCTTCTCACCTCATCAAGAAATACAACATCATAGAGCAGTTCCAACGGTAAATAGTCATGTATATGTGCATGCCTGCATGTCTGCCGACGTGTGTTCGCGTGTCCACCCTCTTTCTCCTCTAACTGATCCTGTTCTCTCTGACCAGGCTGAACATCAAGTCCATCATCAACATGCAGTTGCCTGGGGAGCATGCTCACTGTGGCCCTCCACTGGAGCCAGACACTGGATTCACTTACTCCCCACAAACCTTTATGGAGAATAATAGTAAGACTATACTGTATTTATACCTAGAGTATATCTACAACACACACTTTACTTTAGGATTGTCTCTGTGGCCTTTCGTAAATTAAATATGTGTTCTTGTCTTTCCTTCTGTGTGTGTGTGTGTGTGTGTGTGTGTGCTTGTGGTGCAGTCTTCTTCTTCAACTTTGGCATGCCGGACTTCGGTGTGTCGTCTCTCGTGGGGATGATGGATGGAGTAAAGGTGTTAGCCTTCGCTGTGAAAGAAGGGAAGGTGGCGGTGCACTGTCACGCAGGCTTGGGGAGGACAGGTGTGTGTATATTTTTGGAGAATACGGTTCTCAGTACATCAATTGTCTTTATTGTTCACTTAATTTAGAATATACATTGACTGAAATCAGAAACATATTGTCCATAAACGATCCTGCAAAAATGGGCACACCTCCTGTCATTGTTGACAGGTGTCCTGATAGCCTGCTACCTGGTCTACACTCTGCGTGTGAGCCCCAGTGAGGCGGTCCACTACGTGCGTATCAAACGTCCCTGTTCCATCCAGACCAGGGACCAGATCAGCCTGGTGTTTGACTTTGCTCGTCTTCTGGGCCCTCAGCTGGCCCAGTACCCTGACTTCAGCCTGCGCCACGGGGCCCAGTTCACCCTGCTGCAGTACCTGCACCGTCAGGCCCTCCTCCTCCATGGCCAGGAGGCCCGCACCCTCAGGCACACTCCCAAGGTGTCTTTTTTGTATAATTATTTTGGCAACACTATCTTTCTTTTAGGTAATAAGTAATGTAGGGTAGAGTGGGGTAAGTTGTTGAATAGGGGAGAGTAGGGTAAGTTGTCATGTAGGGTAGAGTGGGGTAAGTTGTCAAGTAGGGGAGAGTGGGGTAAGTTGTCATGTAGGGGAGAGTGGGGTAAGTTGAGCCAAACCTTGCTTCTAGGAAACCATATACAAAATGAATCATTTTACAAAATTGAGCAAGAAGTCCTTATTTCATGGAGTCTGTGAAGGAAGAAACCACATGGAAAAAGTGGAAAGCAAGTTGGGTAAAAAAAAGGATTTTCATCAAGTCAAATGAATTCATTGTGTTAGAGCAGTGGTTCCCAAACGTTTTATCGTCCTGTACCCCTTCAAACATTCAACCTCCAGCTGCATACCCCCTCTAGCACCAGGGTCAGCACACTCTCAAATGTTGTTTTTTACCATCATTGTAAGCCTGTCACACACACACTATACGATACATTTATTAAACATAAGAATGAGTGTGAGTTTTTGTCACAACCCGGCTCGTGGGAAGTGACAAAGAGCACAAATAATATAATAATAATCAATAATTTTGCTCTTTATTTAGCCATCTTAAAACCTTATTTGTTCATCAAAAATTGTGAATAACTCACCACAGATTAATGAGAAGGGTGTGCTTGAAAGGATGCACATAACTCTGCAATGTTGGGTTGTATTGGAGAGAGTCTCAGTCTTAAATAATCTTCCACACAGTCTGTGCCTGTATTTAGTTTTCATCCATAGTTTCGATGGTCACTGTCATTAGGCACTGGCTGATGGTGGGTGGGACATTACTGTTAGGAGCACTCCCACAGTCATCCAAACTAGTGAGGTTTGACATGTGGGGACCTGCTCCACTCCTAGGGTCTGGGTTCCATGTAGAGTTAGATATGAGGTCCTAAACCTAGCATGAAAGTATATCATTGTAGCTGTGTGGGTTTAATATATTAAAAATGCCTGCCTTGGGGTAAGATGAGCCAATGGCAAATGTAAGTGTTTTCTTCCCAGGCATAATGCAAGGCATTATAGCTGGGATATGAGTTAACAATAGGGCTGGGCCTAAAGTAGTGTTTGTTGGGTGTTACGCCTGTGTTAAAAGATGCTTAAAATTATTAAAAGACAAAAAGCGTTTGTGATTGTGTTGAATATAAAGATAAAAAGGTAGTGTTAATATCTCATTCAGTACAGAAATTTGTAGGCGGCTTAATTTACCCTGTCCCGCAGCTCAACTTTTTGGGGGGGACAAGCTATATTTTCAAAACCTGTAATGTTTACATGAATTCTGAATTTTTTCCCCCCAGGGATACACAACATCCTGAAATATTAGTAGACATCATTGTTAGAAAGAATACTAGAAAGAATGCTCTCTCTCTCCATCTTCCACTCTCTCCAGTATCCTATGGGATCCTGTATCTGTTTCTAAAAGCTATCTGTTTTCATGATGATCATCATCTAGGTGGTGTACCTGCTGTGTGGCCGTCTTACTGCCCTGGCCTTGGGCCTGCCTGCCTCTCCGGAGGTGCATGCTGAGCTGGAGAGAAGGGCCGAACTGCGGGCCCTTGGCAGGGCTGTGAGGGAGACCCTGGTGGCCAAGCAGTACCTGCCCCTGCACCGTGAGGTCCATAGGGGGTCCTGGGGAGGGTCAGGGTCTGTGTCCTCCTGGGATGAACCAGAGGGGTTTCTGGAGAGGAAGAGACAGGTACTGCTGGATAAACGCAGCTACAGTGACTCAGACCTCAGCAAGATCACTGTAAAACAGGTAAGGGTTAACATCAGGGTTAGACTGGGCATACACGTCTTCTAAAATCTGAACAACTTGGACGTGTTCACATTTTCCGATTTCCTTGTCCCAAATCTTTCATTCCGTCCATCCTCGACCCCTGGACGTGGGTGCTCACATTACAGGATGATTTCCTAGTTCACCCTGCCCCACGTTTCTCGGTTGTCGTAGGAAAAAAATACAGACATGCAAACAGCAAGCTACTTTATTAATGTGCACATTATTTTGTGAAGAAACATAAAAAAAAGAGATGGATGCGCAGAATATAGACCCGCAAATGGTTGGGCAGCTGTGGGCACTTTCTATTCTACAGAGGGAATTGGAAGTAATATAAACCATTTAATATTGAAAAGGCAGCTGTGTTCTCTCCACAGCTCCACAAACCTGTCCATCATCTCAGTCACATCAAATCAAATCAAATTGTATTTGTCACACATGCCGAACACAACAGGTGTACAAGCCCTTAACCAACAATGCTGTTTTGAGAAAAATAAGTGTTAAGTAAAAAATAGATAAGTAAAAAAATAAAAATAATAATAATAATAAATAAAGAGCAGCAGTAAAATAACAATAGCGAGGCGATATACAGGGGGTACAGGTACAGAGTCAATGTGCGGGGGCATCGGTTAGTCGAGGTAATTGAGGTAATATGTACATATAGGTAGAGTTAAAGTGACTATGCATAGATAATAAACAGAGAGTAGCAGCAGAATAAAAGAGGGGGGGGGGGGGGGGGGGTGGACAATGCAAATAGTCTGGGTAGCCATTCGATTAGCTGTTCAGGAGTCTTATGGCTTGGGGGTAGAAGCTGTTAAGAAGCCTTTTGGACCTAGACTAGGCGCTCCGGTACCACTTGCCATGAGGTAGAAGAAAGCACAGTCTATGACTAGGATGATTGGAGTCTTCAGCTATTTTTAGGGCCTTCCTCTGATACCGCCTGATATAGAGGTCCAGGATGGCAGGAAGCTGACCCCAGTGTGTACTGGGCCGTACGCACTACCCTCTGTAGTGCCTTGCGGTCAGAGGCTGAGCAGTTGCCATACCAGGCAGTGATGCAACCAGTCAGGATGCTCTCCATGGTGCAGCTGTAGAACCTTTTGAGGATCTGAGGACCCATGCCAAATCTTTTCAGTCTCCTGTGGGGGAATAGGCTTTGTCTGTGCCCTCTTCACGACTGTCTTGGTGTGTTTGGACCATGATAGTTTGTTGGTGATATGGACACCAAGGAACTTGAAGCTCTCAACCTGCTCCACTACAGCCCCATTGATGAGAATGGGGGTGTGCTCGGTCCTCCTTTTCCTGTAGTCCACAATCATCTCCTTTGTCTTGATCACATTGAAGGAGAGGTTGTTATCCTGGCACCACATGGCCAGGTCTCCTCCCTATAGGCTGTCTCATCGTTGTCGGGCCTACCACTGTTGTGTCATCGGCAAACTTAATGATGGTGTTAGAATCGTGCCTGGCTATGCAGTCATGAGTGAACAGGGGCGATATGTTGAGGCGGTATGCAAATTAAAGTGGGTCTAGGGTTTCTGGGATAATGGTGTTGATGTGAGCCATGACCAGCCTTTCAAAGCACTTCATGGCTACAGACGTGAGTGCTATGGGCCGGTAGTCATATAGGCAGGTTACCTTAGTGTTCTTGGGCACGCAGAATATGGTGGTCTGCTTGAAACATGTTGGTACTACAGACTCAGTCAGGGACAGGTTGAAAATGTCAGTGAAGACACTTGCCAGTTGGTCAGCGCATGTTTGAAGTACACGTTCTGGTAATCCGTCTGGCCCTGTGGCCTTGTGAATGTTGACCTGTTTAAAGGTCTTATTCACATCAGCTATGGAGAGCGTGATCACACAGTCGTCCGGAACAGCTGATGCTCTCATGCATGGTTCAGTGTTGCAGTAATTTAGCTTGTCTGGTAGGCTCGTGTCACCCACTCAAACTATGTGAGTCCTGACGTACTGATCATAGCCCAAGTTCAAAGGATTTCAATACAATTTGTTTCGGCAAAAGCGAATTCGTGGCGAAATTGAGTAGTGTATCCCCGGCATTACTGGTTACAGGTGGTACATTCTTGAACATTAGTTTAGAAAAATCTGCATTGGTACTGGCAACATTCAGAGCCTTGAAATTAACCACATTGCTTTATTTTCTTCCAGGATCTTGAGTTGGGCTCATACTGTACTGTACTAGATAGGAGTAAGGGAGACTGGCCTGGGTTAGAGCAGATTAGACCTGACTTGAGACCTATGAGTCCAGTCCTACCCACCCCTACAGCTGGCCTCTGTTCCAGTCCTGAGGACTCACAAAGACTCAACCTCCCAGCAGGCAGTGGGGCAACCAACAGTAACTGTTCTTCGAAGAGTTTAAAGTGCACTGCCAAGAGGGCGCCAGCGTTTCACAAATTCAACTCTTACATTGAGGTGAGTATCAGACTGTGTTACTGGGGGCATACTAGTAAAAGTGTCTCTTTTTAATATAAAGCACATTTCTTAATACACTATTTCCTGTGCTTTGAAGGTACGTAAAAACCAGCGTAAGTCCGGACAGGCCTCAGTGGCTCGGGCAGTTGCCAAGGAGATGGCAGATCTAAACCCCCCTGGAGAGTCTGTTCTACAGAGGACAGCACTGCTACAGGTAATAAACTGTTACAGCAGGTTATCACAAGCTGAGGTGTAGTGTAGACTGTCTGGAAGTTACTAAGCTACTAAAGCCATTGAAGCTTATTCTGCGGATCTCAAGATTTGGGCCCTCCTGAATTGACTTAAATGAAATGGAATTTACCATAACTATGATTACAACATATTGGAATGGGATACCTTAATCTGTCATGGGCTGCCTACCAGTAACCGGAATCCTGACTGCACTCTGTTCTTTCTGTGTTGACTGACAGGAGGAGCTGAACAGCAGTGAGTGTGCCTGGGCTCTACTGGTCACAGAGTCTGATCCGCACGTACTCAGCTGTCTATTGTGGACCTGGCTGGAGAAACTCAAGGTCAGAGGGCTCAGATAAAGATCTCTCTCCCTTTATACTCTCACTCTCTTACACTCTCCTGCTTTTTATACTCTCTTTTTATCTCTCTCCAGGAGCCTGTTCTGAGTGCAGATGACATAGAGAGGTTGACCTCAGTATCTCAACACGTGAACCATCTCAGTGTGTTAACGAAGGTGAGAGACCCAGTCAGACCATTGATACATGTTTAACCATGTCATGGCTTACTTCGGGGTCTTCAACCTCCTCAGCAACTATTGTGTATGTGTGTGTGTGTGCATGTTGTCCCAGCAGCCCCAGCGCCACACCATGTCCTGTTTGCTGGGTTGTGTGGGTCAGGTGACCAGTCTGTGTCCTCAGAGAGAGGAGGCTGTGCTACGACGCCTGATACAAGCACTCACCAGGGTGAGTCTGTGGGTGTGTGCGTGAGTGTGTGTGGCAGTCATAGTTCAAATTGATGTCTAACTATTGCTCTCTGTTTTCAATAGCACCCTCAGGAGGAGATGGAGAGCTATAAAGTCCTGATGAGAATCCTCAAGTCCAGCATCAGACAAACACTCCATAACCATAACTCCCTCACACAGACCTCAGACTACACAAACACCTGCTCAAGAAGAGGAAACAATTGATTGATTGGTTGATGGGTTAATTGGTTGTACAAACTTAACTTCATAACCCTTTCTATGAAGGGTCAAATATTTGTTCAATTTCTAGTGTTTTCTTTTCTATGACTAGGTGCAGTAAGCTCCTTACTGTTTTAGTGGTGCTTGGATGGGTGTAGATTCTATGAAGCATGGCCATGATCCTGATATTGGAATATATTCTCTCTGCACATTACACAATACAAATATTTGTACCATTGACCTCATCCCGGCGTGTATTATTGTTAAAATCTTACATACACACTGAACAAAAATATAAATGCAACATGTAAAGTGTTGGTCCCATATTTCATGAGCTGAAATAAAAGATCCCAGAAATGTTCCATATGCTTGTTTCTCTCAAATTTTGTGAACAAATTTGTTTACATTCCTGTTAGTGAGCATTTCTCATTTGCCAAAATAATCCATCCACATGACAGATGGCATATCAAGAAGCTGATTAAACATCTAAATCATTACACAGGTGCACCTTGTGCTGGGGACAACAAAAGGCCACCCTAAAATGTGCAGTTTTGTTACACAACACAATTCCACAGATGTCGAAGGGTTTTGAGGGAGTGTGCAATTGGCATGCTGACTGCAAGAATGTCCACCAGAGCTGTTTCCAGAGAGATGAATAATCATTTCTCTACAATAAGCCACGTCATTTTAGAGAATTTGGCAGTACGTCCAACCAGACCTCACAACTGCAGACCATGTGTAACCACGCCAGCCCAGGACTTCCACATCCGGCCTCTTCATCTGCAGGATCGTCTGAGACCAGCCACCCAGACAGCTGATAAAACTGTGGGTTTGTACAACTGAAGAATTTCTGCACAAACTGTCAGAAATGGTCTCAGGGAAGCTCATCTGCATGCTCGTTGTCCAGGGTCTTGACCTGACTGCAGTTTGGCATCATAATTGACTTCAGTGGGCAAATGCTCAGCTTCAATGGCCACTGGCACGCTAGAGAAGTGTGCTCTTCACGGAAGAATTTGTATGGCGTCGTGTGGGCGAGCGGTTTGCTGATGTCAACATTGTGAACAGAGTGCTCCATTGTGGCGTAGGGGTTATGGTATGGGCATGCATAAGCTACGGAAAATGAAAACAATTGCATTTTCCCAATGGCAATTTGAATCCAGAGATACTTTGATGAGATCCTGAGGCCCATTGTCATTCCATTCATCCACCGCCATCCTCTCATGTTTTAGCATGATTATGCATGTCGCAAGGATCTGTACACAATTCCTGGAAGCTGAAAATGTCCCAGTTCTCCCATGTCCTGCATACTCACCAGATATGTCACCCATTGAACATGTTTAGGATGCTCTGGATCGACGTGTATGACAGCGTGTTCCAGTTCCCGCCAATATCCAGCAACTTCGCACAGCCATTGGAGAAGAGTGGGACAACATCCCACAGGCCACAATCAACAGCCTGATCAACTCTATGCGAAGGAGATGTGTCGCGCTGCACACCAGATACAGACTGTATCGTCATGAGGCAAATGGTGGTCACACCAGATACTGTGGCTGGTTTTCTGATCCACGCCCCTACCTTCTTTTTTTAAAGGTATCTGTGACCAACAGATACATATCTGTATTCCTGTGAAATCCATCGATTAAGGCCTAATACATTTATTTAAATTGATTGATTTCCTTACATGAACAATAACTCAATAAAATCTTTGAAGTTACGTATTGTCACGATGGTATGAAGAGATTTGGGAGACAGGCGCAGGAATGCGTAATATTTTTTTTTACTAAGCCCCAAATTACGGCATGCCGTGTGAAGGCACGGGGACAAAGACCAAACAAACACGTAACAAAACACAGGGTTGAAACCCAAACAAAAGAGTGAGGAGTACCTCGAATAAATAACACTAGCGCACAATGATTATCACATGGGACGAGACCCATAACCATCTGCGCAATCCACAAGGGCACGAAAGCCCAAAACACACAGCACAGGTACTCACACGCACCAATGGACATTGTAACAATAATAGACAGCACCATGGTGAACAAAGGGCACATATATACAAACACAATCAGTGGGAATAAGGGCCAGATGAGTGCAATGAAAGATCCAAAGGGATCCGTGACAGTACCCCCCCCCCGTTGGTGCGTGTGAGTACCTGGACTTGATCTTCCTGTCCGGGTTGGCGCCCCCCCTTGGGTTGTGCCATGGCGGAGATCTTTGTGGGCTATACTCGGCCTTGTCTCAGGATGGTAAGTTGGTGGTTGAAGATATCCCTCTAGTGGTGTGGGGGCTGTGCTTTGGCAAAGTGGGTGGGGTTATATCCTGCCTGTTTGGCCCTGTCCGGGGGCATTGTCAGACGGGGCAACAGTGTCTCCCGACCCCTCCTGTCTCAGCCTCCAGTATTTATGCTGCAGTAGTTTATGTGTCGGGGGGCTAGGGTCAGTCTGTTATATCTGGAGTATTTCTCCTGTCTTATTCGTTGTCCTGTGTGAATTTAAGTATGCTCTCTCTAATTCTTTTATTGTAATTTGTCACGTAACCAGCAATGCAGTTCAAGAAATAGAGTTAAGAATAAATTTACTAAATAAACAAACTAAAATTATAAAACAAGTAACACAAGACAATTACATAACAATAACGAGGCTATATACAGGGGGTACCGGTACAAAGTCAATGTGCAGGGGTACAGGTTAGTCGAGGTAATTTGTAAAGTGACTATGCATAGATAATAAACAGCGAGCAGCAGCAGTGTAAAAACAGAAGGGGGTGGGGATCAATGTAAATAGTCCGGGTGGCCATTTGATTAATTGTTCAGCAGTCTTATGGCTTTGGGGTAGAAGCTGTTAAGAAGCCTTTTCATCTTAGACTTGGCGCTCCGGTACCACTTGCCGTGCGGTAGCAGAGAGAACAGTCTATGACTAGGGTGACTGGAGTCTTTGACAATTTAGTATATATGTTCTGGATTTCAGGAAGCTTGGCCCCAGTGATGTGCTGGGCCGTACGCACTACCCTCTGTAGCGCCTTATGGTCAGATACCAAGCAGTTGCCATACCAGGCAGTGATGCAACCAGTCAGGATGCTCTCGATGTTGCAGCTGTAGTACCTTTTGAGGATCCGAGGACCCATGACAAATCTTTTCAGTCTCCTGAGGGGGAATAGGCTTTATGTCCATTGCTCGTGTTTCTTGGCCCAAGCAAGTCTCTTCTTACAGGCTGCAATTTCTGAGGCTGGTAACTCTAATGAATTTATCCTCTGCAGCAGAGGTAACTCTGGGTCTTCCTTTCCTGTGGCGGTCCTCATGAGAGCCAGTTTCATCATAGCGCTTGATGGTTTTTGCGACTGCACTTGAAGAAACGTTCAAAGTTCTTGAAATGTTCCGTATTGACTGACCTTCATGACTTAAAATAATGATGTACTGTCATTTCTCTCTGCTTATTTGAGCTGTTCTTGCCATAATATGGACTTGGTCTTTTACCAAATAGGGCTATCTTCTGTATACCACCCCTACCTTGTCACAACACAATTGATTGGCTCAAACGCATTAAGGAGAAAAGAAATTCCACAAATTAACTTTTAGCAAGGCACACCTGTTAATTGAAATGCATTCCAGATGACTACCTCATGAAGCTGGTTGAGAGAATGCCAAGAGTGTGCAAAGCTGTCATCAAGGCAAAGGGTGGCTACTTTTAAGAATCTCAAATATAATGTATTTGGATTTGTTTAACAACTTTTTTGTTACTTCATGATTCCACATGTATTCTTTCATAGTTTTGATGTCTTCACTATTATTCTACAATGTAGAAAATAGTAAAAATAAAGAAAAACCCTTGAATGAGTAGCTGTGTCCAAACTTTTAACTGGTACTGTATATATATATAGATGTAGCCTACCTCTTTCAGGTAATGATTCAGTGCAGTATTAGCCTTATATTTAGCTAATTTAGCTAATGAATGATAGGTTCTGCATAATAAACTTCTAACTAGCCTCTGTCTCTTGCGCAATATGCAAGCACCTGGCCTTTCTCCTAAAAAGAAACACTCCTTAGCTCTTGGAGTCCCATGTCAGAAAATCTAGGCTAGAAAAGCTAGCTGGAATTATATATATTTTTTTCATTTCTTATACCAACAGACAATTCGAAGAGGGATGCAAGCTCTTGGTTTTTTAATGTAAAGTGCAGCAGCCAATAGAACTCACAGGTAGTTTGAAAGAAAAGCGAACGTGCGATGGTGGTAGGCTATAGCAGTTATTTATTCAGACCCATAACCATTCAATCTTCATGAAGAGAAGTGAAAGCAGTCTGCATTTAAGTCTAGTCCTATATTATTCAAGCATGTCATTAGAATGACGAAGATAACGACAACGGAACTTATTTAATTTAACTGTTGAAAGTGAGGAAGGAATAAGGCAACAATAGAGAGTGAAAGAGGAGGTAGGCTAATAACATGGGGAATATTATGAAAGGTAGATACGCGTCAGCCTACTAATTATACAAATAGCCCCTATTATATTATAAAATCAAATTCGCTAGCCTATGCTTGTAACTCTGTAGGCCGCATGTGCTGCACCATAATTGCATGCTCTCTCAGCTTTATCATGTCTGAACGAGGTGCGAAATTCCAGTCCATATAATACAGTAGGCTATTATACAATACGGTTGTAACGATCGTCCTGGAAAGAAAGTGACCAAAACGCAGCGTGGTAAGTGTTCATTGTAATTGAATAAATAACCTGAACACTGAAACAACAAAAACAACAAAGAGAGAGAACGAAACGAAACAGTTGGTGGTGCAACAACACAAAACAGAAAACAACTACCCACCACACACAGGTGGAAAAAGGCTACCTAAGTATGGTTCTCAATCAGAGACAACGATAGACAGCTGCCTCTGATTGAGAACCACACCCGGCCAAACACACAGAAAAGAAAACATAGAACACCAGACATAGAATGCCCACCCCAACTCACGCCCTGACCAAACCAAAATAGAGACATAAAAAGGATCTCTAAGGTCAGGGCGTGACAACGGTACAGTAATACAGTTCACACTCAAGCCAACTACATCTATAGGCTTTTACGTTTTTCTGCCGTGCGTAATGTGCAGTACCCTATATATTTGCATGTACCTGTGTTGAAGTTGAGCCCTGTGACAAGTGCTGGAGAGAAAATGTTTATGTAGCAATTTGAAGATGATGCCAGGGTGTTTGTGTGTACCTGTGTCAAAGTTGAGCCCTGCGGCAAGTTCTGTCAGAAAATGTCTATGTAGCAATTTGAAGATAATGTCAGCGTGTACCTGTGTCGAAGTTGAGCACCCGTGCCGCTTCCACGGTGACAGACACATTGTCTCCCTCTATGTATGCGGCACTGACTCTCCGGTGAGATAGCTGGATCTCAAACAGACGTCTGCTGCATTGCATGTGGTGCAGCATCAGGTCATTGAGACGGGGCTCGATGTCTGTCTTATATGCATTAAACGACTGGTGGAATATGTTCTTCATGATCTGGAGGGAGAGGAGACCAGAGACGAGTCATGAAACAGAATGTGTTTTATGGTCAAACAGAAACATCAACCACCCACCCACCCAGACGACCGGAGCTGGATAATCTCGTCTACCCAGCCGGGAAGAATTTGAGCCTGGGGACGAGATTAAGGGCTGGATAAAGACATCTCATGTGGCCCAAATGACAAGATAAAGCAACTGAAGCTCCTCTTTGAGCAAATGAAGGACCTGAGTGATTGTAAATGACAGACCACGGGGGTGGGACAAACACAGATAGATGTGTTGGTCATACCAAGAGCATAGCCATACAAACACACTGCCCTACCTACCATAGTCATTGTACAGGAATATAATCAGAACATTCAATTACTATCCATGGATGTTCTGAAAAAAAACCAGTGGAAAACACATCTAAAACAATCTCTAATCTCTGACGTCTGCTCTGTCATCACATCGATGGTAAAAACATGACAGTTTTAATTTCCAACTCTCTCGCTCGTATTCCTCCTTTCTCTCTCTGTGACACTGCTGTGCTCTCCTCTCATCTCTCCTTCGGCCCACAGCAGGACAGTCATCAGTAACCAGGTAACAACATACCTGTGTGTGTGTGTGTGTGTGTGTGTGTGTGTGTGTGTGTGTGTGTGTGTGTGTGTGTGTGTGTATGTGTGTGTGTGTGTGTGTGTGTGTGTGTGTGTGTGTGTGTGTGTGTGTGTGTGTGTGTGTGTGTGTGTGTGTGTGTGTGTGTGTGTGTGTGTGAGACAGAGAATCTGACCTCTGTTTCTTAGCGAAGACGGCCACGTAGACATGAGACATTCAAGGACAATCCAACAATCGCTTCATACTGATTTCACCCACCATCTTGTTAAACAATATTTTGAAACACACACACAGTAGTACATTGCTGCCTTTATATCGTCTGGATGCAGCTTCTGTCCCTTGATGGGTTGATTCTGCCTAATTTACAGCCTATTGTGTAACATTAAGATACAGATGGCCCCTCCAGCCTCTGCACACACACACACACAAATCCTGCTTCCAATACTCTACTCAGCAAACTGGATGCAGTTTATCACAGTGCCATCCGTTTTGTTACTAAAGCACCTTATACCACCCACCACTGCGACCTGTATGCTCTAGTCGGCTGGCCCTCGCTGCATGTTCATCGTCAGACCCACTGGCTCCAGGTCATCTACAAGGCTATGCTAGGTAAAGCGCCGCCTTATCTCAGTTCACTGGTCACGATGGCAACACCCACCCGTAGCACGCGCTCCAGCAGGTGTATCTCACTGATCATCCCTAAAGCCAAAACCTCATTTGGCCGCCTTTCCTTCCAGTTCTCTGCTGCCTGCGACTGGAACGAATTGCAAAAATCTCTGAAGTTGGAGACTTTTATCTCCCTCAACAACTTTAAACATCTGCTATCTGAGCAGCTAACCGATCGCTGCAGCTGTACATAGTCCATCGGTATATAGCCCACCCAATTTACCTACCTCATCCCCATACTGTTTTTATTTATTTACTTTTCTGCTCTTTTGCACACCAGTATCTCTATTTGCACATGATCATCTGATGATTTATCACCCCAGTGTTAATCTGCTAAATTGTAATTATTCGCTCCTATGGCCTATTTATTGCCTACCTCCTCATGCCTTTTGCACACATTGTATATAGATTCTCTTTTTTTCTTTTCTTTTTTTCCCCTACTATGTTATTGACTTGTTTATTGTTTACTCCATGTGTAACTCTGTGTTGTTGTCTGTTCACACTGCTATGCTTTATCTTGGCCAGGTCGCAGTTGCAAATGAGAACTTGTTCTCAACTAGCCTACCTGGTTAAATAAAGGTGAAATAAAATAAAATAAAAATAAAATAAACACACACACACACACACACACACACACACACACACACACACACACACACACACACACACACACACACACACACACACACACACACACACACACACACACACACACACACACACACACACACACACACACTATTTCTGGTATCCTCATGGGGACCTAAAATGTATTTCTATTCAAAATCCTATTTGCCCTAACCCTAACCCTTACCATAACCATAACCCTAACCTTAACCCGTAACCCTAACCATAACCAAACCCTAAACCTAACCATAACCACTAACCACTAACCTCTAACGCTAACCCTAAACCTCACCCTTACCATAACCCTAAACTTAACCTGTAACCCTAACCCAAACCCTAAACCTAACCCCTAACCCTAATTCTAACCCTAACCGGTTGGATGTACAATATAGAAATAGGGCAGAATGTTGCAATATGCCCGTGCAACCCAAGGTTTGATACCACCATAAACAGAAACCCTCTTAAACCTAAACCTAACCCCTAAGCTTAAAAAGCCTTTGTCGTCATTGCGATGTGGGAAATGTCCCCACGAGGGGCAATTTTCTTTGTTTTACTATCCTTGAACCATCCCCCCCCCCCCACACACACACACAAACAAACAATCAACCAACTAACACAGTGCTGTGGTCAGGGGTCATTTGCTGAATGAAAGGTGTGAGGTAAGTAGGTGTGAAATGCAGCTCTGCGCTGTGGCCAGGGTTATTTTTAAGCCTTTCCATTAAGATGGAAATACAGTACATTAGTCTGGCCAAGCAGGGGGCCAAGGCTCATACACATGCATGGAAGGGTATGGAAAACATCAGTTGACCACAGCATTCATTATGAGATGATTTATTAATTCATTTTCTGCCCAGTTGTTTTCTAAACCTCAGTTAATTTCTGTTGGTAATCAGACAGCGGCAAGCCTAAAGAATAAGTCTTGGCTCTAAGTGTTGGCCAGTGGTCCCAACCCAGGTCCTAGGGACATGTGCAAGGAATCGGTATGGAACGAATGCTCTACGTTTTCATCAGAAAGAGACAGTGCCTGCAGGGTCCTTACTGAGGAGTTTGCGGTGTGTCGTAGGAAGTGGACCATCTTGGTGTCTGAGGCGGGGCAAAATAGCGCCATGTAGCGGTTCCGGAAGGTTCCGTAGATCTTGAGGTGGAACCCTGGCTTGACGGCAGAGCTCATTGGCTCCCTGAGAGCCTTCACTCCATAAGCAGAAAGGTCGAAGAACAGGCTGTGGGCTCGGATGTCTGGAGTGGGCACCTGGAGATGAGAAGGAGAGGAGTGTGTTTGTGTGTGTGTGTGTGTGTGTGTGTGTGTGTGTGTGTGTGTGTGTGTGTGTGTGTGTGTGTGTGTGTGTGTGTGTGTGTGTGTGTGTGTGTGTGTGTGTGTGTGTAAGAGAGAGACAGAGAGAGAGAGATACAGTTCATTTAGAGGTAATAGGATTTGCAGGCCAGAGAGAAGAGATTACTGTCATATTTAGCATCATCATTATAGCAATAACATAAAACTACTGAGTGAGCAATGTTAAAAAAACTTTAATAATATCAAATAGTATGATATTATCCTGTAATACTGTGTATCAACAATGAACTATTTATGACATAGTATTCGTAAATGTGCTTCACATACTGAATACAGTACCAGACAAAAGTACACACCTACTCATTAAAGGGTTTTTCTTAATTTTTACTATCTTCTACATTGTATAATAATAGTGAAGACATCAAAACTGTGACATAACACATATGGAATCATGGGGTAACCAAAAAAGTGTTAACTTCTCTAGGGTAGGGGGCAGCATTCGGTCGGAATTTTGGATGAAATGCATGCCCACATTAAACTGCCTGCTTCTCGGGCCCAGAAGATATGATATGTATATAACTGGTAGACTTTGATAGAAAACACTCTAAAGCTTCCAAAACTGTTAAAATAGTGTCTGTGAGTATAACAGAACTGATTTGGCAGGCGAAAACCTGAGAAACATTCATTCAGGAAGTAGTTTTTTTTGTGGTTTTGTAGTTTTCTATTCAATGCCATTACAGTATCCATTGACTTAGGACTCAAATTGCAGTTTCTATGCCTTCCACTAGATGTCAACAGTCTTTAGAAATTGTTTCAGGCTTGTATTCTGAAAAATGACGAAGTAAGAGCAGTCTGAATGAGTGGACCCTAAAGTGTCACAGAGCTTTTTCATGCGCGAGACCGAGAGAGTGCCTTTCTTGTTTACCTTTTAAATTGACAACGTTATTGTCCGGTTGAAATATTATCGATTATTTAGGCTAAAAAACCTGAGGATTGAATATAAACATCGTTTGACATGTTTCTATGAACTTTACGGATACAATTTGGATTTTTTTGTCTGCCTGTTTTGACTGCGTTTGAGCCTGTGGATTACTGAAGAAAACGCGCGAACAAAACTGAGGTTTTTGGATATAAAGAGACTTTATCGAACAAAAGGAACATTTATTGAGTAAATGAATGTCTGCTGAGTGCAACCATATGAAGATCATCAAAGGTAAGGGATTAATTATATCTCTATTCCTGACTTGTGTAACTGTTCTACTTGGCTGGTTACTGTTTGTAATGATTTGTCTAGTGGGCTATGTTCTCAAATAATCGTAAGGTATGCTTTCGCCGTAAAGCATTTTTTAAATCTGACACCGTGGTTGGATTCACAAGAAGTTAATCTTTAAACCTATGTAAAATATGTTTTGTTTTCTGAATTTTTATAATGAGTATTTCTGTATTTGAATTTGGCGCCCAGCAGTTTCACTGGCTTTTGAAGAGGTGGGACGCTAACGTCTCACGTACCCAAGAGAGGTTAAACAAATCAAAATATATTTTATAATTGAGATTCTTCTAGCTACCCTTTGCCTTGATGACAGCTTTGCACACGCTTAGCATTCTCTCAACCAGCTTCATGAGGAATGCTTTTCCAACAGTCTTGAATGAGTTTGCATATATGCTGAGCACTTGTTGGCTGCTTTTCCTTCACTCTGCGGTCCAACTCATCCCAAACCATCTCAATTGGGTTGAGGTCGGGTGATTGTGGAGGCCATGTCATCTGATGCAGCACTCCATCACCCTCCTTCTTGGTCAAATAGCCCTTACATAGCCTGGATGTGTGTTGAGTCATTGTCCTGTTGAAAATCAAATTATAGTCCCACTAAGCGTAAACCAGATGGGATGCCATTTCCCTTTGCTTATTTGAGCTGTTCTTGCCATAATATGGACTTTTACCAAATCGGGCTATCTTCTGTATACCTCGACCGTGTCACGACACAATTGATTGGCTCAAATGCATTAATTAAGGAAAGAAATTCCACAAATTTATTTTTAACAAGGCACACCTGTTAATTAAAACGCAATCCAGGTGACTACCTCATGAAGCTGTTTGAGAGAATGCCAAGAGTGTGCAAAGCTGTCATCAAGGCAAAGGGTGGCTACTTTGAAGAATCTCAAATACAAAATATGTCATGTGTTATTTGATAGTTTTGATGTCTTCACTATTACTCTACAATGTAGAAAATAGTCAAAATAAAGAAAACCCCTTGAATGAGTAGGTGTGTCCAAACTTTTGACTGCTACTGTATATCTCTCACTTCATATTGTCCTCCAAACCACCCTTTTTCTCCCTCCCTTTCACTCTCCCTTTTCCACCATTTGTGTGTATATGTGTATGTTGCTTCACCTGCTGCATGACGGAGGAACACCTGCTTTTCCCATCTCTATCACTCCACCTCTCTCTCTATCTACTCCCTTTCCATCTCTCTCTCCATTTCTCATCCCCTTTTCCACCCCATAGCCCATAGAGTGTTAATACCTATAACCCCCCCGGGCCAGGATTGATCTTGTTACACATCAATGACATGAACCAGACCAGTGTGATCGAACAGCATTTAGGAGGAGAGTGTGGTGGGTAACCAGATTGTAACCTCTGAGCTAAATTAATTAACTAACTGAAACAGCCAGAGAGAGAGGGATTGAAAGAGATAGAGGGATGAGGGGGATAGGTAGTGATTAGAAGTCACAGCTGTGTGAATCTGTCCCTGTGGAGAGGATATAGCCGGAGCACAATAAGAGAACAAAATAAAGTAATGACGAACACAGACAGGTCTCTGAGAAACAGAATCTGACACATCACTGCTACTGCTCAACCTTATGAAACACTGACCTGAGATAGCCTGACCTGAGATCTCTCTCTTTCTCTCTCTATGAGAAACAGCAGGTAACAGGTGTAACAACTTAACTACATAACTTCATATGTGTATTTGTGTTAACGCTTATGTAAATATTATCCAGCTGCCTATCGCTCCTTCTCAGAGGGCTGGCAGGGACCTGCAGGGCAGCGAGGAGTCTGTGAGTCTGTCTGTTAGTTAGGGGGGCATCTCAATAGTCTAGTATGTCTTCCTCACCTCATCTCCTAACCGTCATCTTCACTGATCAAATCTAGCCAATGTGTAAGCAATATGGTGGATGCCTATTATATCTACAATTTCCATTCACCAGACCAGTTATTTCATGTCAATGCAGTTGAAGGAAAGAAGATAATGAGAGGAGGCTATTTCAGACTACAGAGAATAGTGATCTAGAACCTGTTAGAGCAAAACATCATGAATAAAAGTGAGCACAGGAGAAATCTCTGGTGCCAGAATTGTATCTATTACAAACCTAAGTTTGTCAAAGACTCCAGTCACCCAAGTCATAGACTGTTTTCTCTGCTACCGCACGGCACTGAGCGCCAAGTCTAGGTCCAAAAGGCTCCTTAACAGCTTCTACCCCCAAGCCATAAGACAGCTGAACAATTAATCGAATGGCCACCCGGACTATTTACATTGAACCCTCCCACTACCGCTATTCACTGTTTATTATCTATGCATAGTCACTTTACCCCTACCTACAGTTGAAGTCAGAAGTTTACATACAAATAGGCAAATACATTTAAACTCAGTTTTTCACAATTCCTGACATTTAATCCTAGTAAGAATTCCCCCTCTTAGGTCAGTTAGGATAACCACTTTATTTTTAAAATGTGAAATGTCAGAATAATAGTAGAGAGAATTATTTATTTCAGCTTTTATTTATTTCATCACATTCCCAGTGGGTCAGACGTTTACATACACTCAATTAGTATTTGGTAGCATTGCCTTTAAATTGTTTAACTTGGGTCAAACGTTTCGGTTAGCCTTCCACAAGCTTCCCACAATAAGTTGGGGGAATTTTGGCCCATTCCTCCTGACAGAGCTGGTGTAACTGAGTCAGGTTTGTAGGCCTCCTTGCTCGCACACACTTTTTCAGTTCAGCCCACACATTTTCTATAGGATTGAGGTCATGGCTTTGTGATGGCCACTCCACTACCTTGATTTTGTTGTCCTTAAGCCATTTTGCCACAACTTTGGAAGTATGCTTGGGGTCATTGTCCAGTTGGAAGACTCATTTGAGACCAAGCTTTAACTTCCTGACTGATGTCTTGAGATGTTGCTTCAATATATCCACATAATTTTCCTTCCTCATGACACCATCTATTTTGTGAAGTGTACCAATCCCTCCTGCAGCAAAGCACCCCCACAACATGATTCTGCCACCCCCGTGCTTCACAGTTGGGATGGTGTTCTTCGGCTTGCAAGCCTCCCCCTTTTTCCTCCAAACATAACGATGGTCATTATGGCCAAACAGTTCTATTTTTGTTTCATCAGACCAGAGGACATTTCTCCAAAAAGTACGATCTTTGTCCCCATGTGCAGTTGCAAACCGTAGTCTGGCTTTTTCATGACGGTTTTGGAGCAGTGGCTTCTTCCTTGCTGAGTGGCCTTTCAGGTTATGTCGATACAGGACTTGTTTAACTGTGGATATAGATACTTTTGTACCCTTTGTTTCCTCCAGCATCTTCACATGGTCCTTTGCTGCTGTTTTGGGATTGATTTGCGCCTTTCGCACCAAAGTACGTTCATCTCTAGGAGACAGAACACATCTCCTTTCTGAGCGGTATGACGGCTGCGTGGTCCCATGGTGTTTATACTTGCGTTCTATTGTTTGTACAGATGAATGTGGTACCTTCAGGCGTTTGAAAATTGCTCCCAAGGATGAACCAGACTTGTGGAGGTCTACAATTTATTTTCTGAGGTCTTGGCTGATTTCTTTAGATTTTCCCATGATGTCAAGCAAAGAGGCACTGAGTTTGAAGGTAGGTCTTGAAATACATCCACAGGTACATCTCCAATTGACTCAAATGATGTCAATTTGCCTATCAGAAGCTTCTAAAGCCATGATATAATTTTTTGGAATTTTCCAAGCTGATTAAAGGCACAGTCAACTTAGTGTATGTAAGCTTCTGACCCACTGGAATTGTGATACAGTCAATTATAAGTGAAATAATTTGTCTGTAAACAATTGCTGAAAAAATTACTTGTCATGCACAAAGTAGATGTCCTAACCGACTTGCCAAAACTATAGTTTGTTAACAAGAAATTTGTGGAGTGGTTGAAAAACAAGTTTTAATGACTCCAACCTAAGTGTATGTAAACTTCCGACTTCAACTGTATTCTATACTATCTACTGTATCTCAGTCTATGTCGCTCTGACATTGCTCATCCATATATTTATATATTCTTAATTCCATTCCGTTAATTAGATTTGTGCGTATTAGATATTTCTTATGAAATTGTTAGATATTACTTGTTAGATATTGCTGCACTGTCGGAACTAGAAGCACAAGCACTTCGCTACACCCGCAATAACATCTGCTAAACACGTGTATGTGACAAATAAAATTCGATTTGAATGACTAAGGGAAATCCGGTTTTTAGGCAATTTTGCAAATTTATAAAATTAAAATAAAAGATATTTACATAAGTATTCAGATCCTTTGATCTCAGGTGCATCCTGTTTCTATTGATCATCCTTGAGATGTTTCAACTTGATTGGAGTCCACCTGTCGTAAATTCAATTGATTGGACATGATTTGGAAAGGCATACACCTCTCTATATAAGGTCCCACAGTTGACAGTGCATGTCAGCGCAAAAATCAAGCCAGAACTGTCCGTAGAGCTCAGAGATAGGATTGTGTCGAGGCACAGATCTGGGGAAGGGTACCAAAATATTTCTGCAGCATTGAAGATCCGCAAGAACACAGTGGCCTCCATCATTCTCAAATGGAAAATGTTTGGAAGTACCAAGTCTCTTCCTAGAGCTGGCCGCCTGGCCAAACTGAGCAATCGGGGGAAAGGGCCTTTGTCAGAGAGGTGACCAAGAACCCAATGCTCACTCTGTCAGAGCTCAAGAGTTCCTTTGTGGAGGTGGGAGAACCTTCCAGAAGGACAACTGTCTTGACTATCATTAAAAGTGAAGACTGTTATATTATTAAATCCATTCTCTAGGTTTAATTATTACGTGATTAAACAAATCATGTAAACATTAATTAACTAGGAATTTGGGGCACTACGGGAAAATGTCGTTACAGAGTTACTATTTCCCGAAAATAACTCTTCGGATATTTTTATATCTTTTCAAAACAGTCGCTTATTAATGAATTTGACCTCGATCAGTCTCATTCTTGAACGTCGTAATTCCTTGTAGTCTGAACGAACTCAGACTTTACTTGTTGAATCATCCATACACAAATTGGCTAAATTATTTATTTACTAGCTTATTAAACAATTACAGAATATATGAAACATCCTGACATTATACAGTCAATACCGGCCCTAGAGGACTTAACAACACATGACAGTTTGGTTATAACACAATAGATACAGAGAGAAAAGGGGGGATGGAAGGGAGACAAAGGAATGGGTATCTAGGACAATGGGGAAGCTACGCTCCCAGAAATACAAATACATATACCACTAATAAATCGCTCATTCGAAAAGTAATGCAATGTATTTACGTGAAGCTGGATTCGATAGTTGGTCGATGAGGTAAGACTCTGATTTGCCCAGTAGAGATCGCCATTGTCCTTTGTAGAGTCTTCCGGGTCGTAGTGGTGTGAGAGGTTAATTTCACTTTATAGATGCTTCCACGTTGTTGTCAGTGTTCTCAGACTAGACTTGCGCACATTTTCAGCTGCAGACTGATATAAGCTGTAGCCTAGGATTCACTTCTTCAGTGATCAATAGTTCAGTAACTCACGCTCCACGCAGTCTGGTCTTTTGGTAGAGTTGTAGTTTCAAACCATTTGTAACACCCGGCTTACACTGTGTGTAGACCGGCCTGATAGAAATTCAACAATTTCAAACGTGTGTAGCAAGCGCTCACGTTCTTTCTGGACATAGAAATTCAACCATTTGCAACCTTAGCTTACACAGTGGTTTGGGTGGTCTGGTGTGAATTGCGTCACGGGGGCATTTATACTTGGGTAGAAAAGGGGCCGTCTCATCATGTTTGTTCCCACCTGGGCGTGGCTACTGACTGTGCATAAGTTATCATAAAACAACCAATTCTCATTGAGAACACTAAATCAAATTGTTATCTTTTCAAAAGTATTCTTATACTTAATCATTTATCTTATACAACATTCAGATGTAAACCTGACAGCTGGGAAATGAACACGTTAAGAGATACAGTTATGTTGTCCTACTGTCTTTCATGATGTCACCAAATTAAACAAAATCGACATGGTCGTTTTTGGACCCCCGACCCCGACCGTTTGCCCCATCCTCTATGTTGGAAATATTGTTCAATCATTCATTCTAGGATGCTGGAGTTTTGGCAGGAAGGGTCTCTATCCAGGGGGAGAGTGAGTCTCTGCCAAGAATTTATGACCTGTCGTAAATTCATAAAACTGCCGTCGGTTGTTCACATCTCTTCTGCCTAGCCGATCCACTGAAAGGGGCGAGCGTCATGACACAACCATCTCTGCAACACTCCACCAATCAGGCCCTTATGGTAGTGGGTAGACGGAGGCCACTCCTCAGTAAAAAGGCACATGACAGCCCAATTGGAGTTTGCAAAAAAGGCACCTAAAGACTCTCAGACCATGAGAAACAAGATTCTCTGGTCTGATGAAACCAAGATTGAACTATTTGGCCTGAATGCCAAGCGTCATATCTGGAAGAAACCTGGCACTATCCGTACATTGAAGCATGGTGCTGGCAGCATCATGCTGTGTGGTTGTTTTTCAGCGGCCTTGTCTGCGTTAGCATTGGACTTCTGTGTTGGGAAACAAAATGCAGCATCTCTAGCCACTCTCTTCCTATGAACCAGTTGCAATTAAATTACATTTTTTGAGACAGAAAACCTGTGGCTAAGGTGGATTCTAGGCTAACCTGGGCTGGCTCCTCTGTTCCAAGTTCATCAGGAACAGCCGGAGGCAGCTGTGGAGCTATTTTTGCGGCACTTGTGGAAGTGTCGTAGGTTAAGCACACAGAGCTTGCTGGAGCTAGGGAGCATCATCGCTATTGGGCTTGGAGGCAGCCTCAGTGGTTTGATGCTGCTGCTCATCACTCTCCTACTTTGTATGATGTTTATTTTACTAGGTAAGTCAGTTAAGAACAAATTCTTATTTTCAATGAAGGCCCCTGAACAAGGCAGTGTTCCGGGGCAGACCGACAGATTTTTACCTTGTCAGCTCGGGGATTCGATCTTGCAACCTTTCAGTTACTAGTCCAACGCTCTAACCACTAGGCTACCTGCCACCCATAAGATGGCGCCGGAGAAGAAGGCAGACGTTTTACGTACCCCCAGGCGATTGTGTTTTTTGTTAGTTTATTTGCGTTGCTTGTAACTTATTTTTTTACTTAATTTGTATATAATGTTGCTATCGTCTCTTATGACCGAAAATAACTTCTCGACATCAGGACTGCGATTACTCACCACGGACTAGCAGAATCCTTTTTTTTCTTTCATGACTCTAACGAGCCCGACGCGAAGGATATACTGCTTCCTCGGGAACAGGCCTCGGTCCACGTGATCTGCGTGAAGCGGAGGTGGAGAAAGAGGGGCTGAAGGGCGGGCTGCCTTCTGAGAATTTGTAGGTGATCGAATAAACCCCCAATGTCCCTCCATTCCGCTAGCAAACGTGCAATCCTTGGAGAATAAAATTGACGAGTTATGCTGAGTATTAAACTACCAACGGGACATTAAAAACTGTAACATCTTATGCTTCACGGAGTCGTGGCTGAACAACGACAAAATCAACATACAGCTGGCTGGTTATATGATGTAGCGACAGGGTAGAAAAGCAGTGTCTGGTAAGGCAAGGGGCGCGGACTATGCATTTTTGTAAATAACAGCTGATGCACGATATCTAAGGAAGTATCAAGCTATTGCTCACATGAGGTAGAGTATCTCATGATATGCTGTAGACCACACTACCTACCGAGAGAGTTTTCCTCTGTATTCTTCGTAGCTGTTTCCATACCACCACAGCCAGAGGCTGGCACTAAGACAGCATTGAATGAGCTCTATTCTGCCATAAGCAAACAAGAAAATGCTCACCTAGAGGCGGCACTCCTTGTAGCCGGGGACATTAATGCAGGGAAACTGAAATCCGTTTGACCAAATTTCTATCAGTATGTTAAATGTGCAACCAAAGGAAAAAGAACTCTGGACCACCTATACTCCACACACAGAGACACATACAAAGCTCTCCCTCACCCTCCATTTGGCAAATCTGACCATAATTATATCCTCCTGATTCCTGCTTACAAGCAAAAATGAAAGCAGGAAGCGCCAGTGACTAGAACAATAAAAAAGTGGTCAGATGAAGAAAATGCTAAGCTACAGGACTGTTTTGCTAGCACAGACTGGAATATGTTACGGGATTCCTCAGATGGCACTGAGGAGCACACCACATCAGTCATTGGCTTCATCAATAAGTGCATCGATGACGTCGTAACCACAGTGACCGTACGTTCATACCCCAACCAGAAGCCATGAATTACAGGCAGCATCCGCACTGAGCTAAAGCTGCCGCTTTCAAGGAGCGGGACTCTAACCCGGAAGCTTATAAGAAATCCCTCTATGCCCTCCGACGAACCATCAAACAGGCAAAGCATCAATACAGGACTAAGATCGAATCATACTACACCGGGTCTGATGCTCGTCGGATGTGGCAGGGCTTGCAAAATATTACAGACTACAAAGGGAAGCACAGCCGAGAGGCTGCCCAGTTACACGAGCCTACCAGACTAGCTAAACTACTTCTATGCTCGCTTTGAGGCAAACAACACTGAAACATGCATGAGAGCACCAGCTGTTCCGAAAGACTGTGTGATCACGCTCTCAGCAGCGTGATCACACAGTGAGTTTTTCTTACAGCAGAGTAAGACCTTTAAACAGGTCAATGTTCACAAGGCCGCAGGGCCAGACGGATTACCAGGACGTGTACTGCGAGCATGCGCTGAACAAATGGCAAGTGTCTTCACTGACATTTTCAATCTCTCCCTGTCCGAGTCTGTATTACCAACATGTTTTAAGCAGACCACCATAGTGCCTGTGCCCAAGAACACTAAGGTAACCTGCCTAAATGACTACCGACCGGTAGCATTCATGCATGTAGTCATGAAGTGCTTTGAAAGGCTGGTCATGGCTCACATCAACACCATCATCCTAGAAACTCTAGACCCACTCCAATTTGCATACCGCCCCAACAGATCCACAGATGATGCAATCTCTATTACACTCCACACTGCCTTTTCCCACCTGGACAAAAGGAACACCTAGTATGTGAGAATGCTATTCATTGACTACAGCTCAGCGTTCAACACCATAGCGCCCTCAAAGCTCTTCAATAAGCTAATAACTGTGGGACTAAACACCTCCCTCTGCAACTGGATCCTGGACTTCTTGACGGGCCGCCCCCAGGTGGTAAGGGTAGTTAAAAACACATCTGCCACGCTGATCCTCAACACAGCGGCCCCTCAGGGGTGCGTGCTCAGTCCGTTCCTGTGCTCCCTGTTCACTCATGACTGCATGGCCAGGCACGACTCCAACACCATCATTAAATTTGCCGATGACACAGTGGTTGGCCTGATCACCGACAACGACGAGACATCCTATAGGGAGGAGGTCAGAGACCTGGCCAACAACCTCTCCCTCAATGTGATCAAGACAAAGGAGATGACTACAGTAAAAAGAGGAGTGAGCACACCCCATTCTCATCGACGTGGCTGTAGTGGAGCAGGTTGAGAGCTTCAAGTTCCTTGGTGTCCACATCACCAACAAACTAACATGGTCCAAGCACACCAAGACAGTTGTAAAGAGGGCATGACAAAACCTATTCCCCCTCAGGAGACTGAAAAGATTTGGCATGGGTCCTCAGATCCTCAAAAGGCTCAACAGCTGCACCATCGAGAGCATCCTGACTGGTTGCATCACTGCCTGGTCTGGCAACTGCTCGGCCTCCGACCGCAAGGCACTACAGAGGGTAGTGCAAACGGCCCAGTACATCGCTGGGGCCAAGCTTCCTGACATCCAGGACCTCTATACCAGGTGGTGTCAGACGAAGGCCCTAAAAATTGTCAAAGACTCCAGCCACCCTAGTCATAGACTGTCGTCTCTGCTACCGCACGGCAAGTGGTACCTGCGCGCCAAGTTTAGTGGTACCTGCGCGCCAAGTTTAGGTCCAAGAGGCTTCTAAACAGCTTTTACCCACAACCATAAGACTACTGAACATCTAGTCAAATGGCTACCCAGACTATTTGCATTGTCCACCCCCCCCCCCCTCCCATCGCCCACTTTACACCACAGCTACTCTCTGTTGTCATCTATGCATAGTCACTTTAATAACTCTACCTACATGTACATACTAATTCAACTAACTGGTACCCCCATCTATTTAGTCTCGCTAATGTTATTTTACTGCTGCTCTTTAATTAGTTGTTACTTTTATTTCTTATTCTTATCCGTATTTTTTTAACCTTTTCTCAATAGGGGGTGCTGTTTTCACTTTGTAAACATTTCGTTCCCAAATTAAACTGCCTCGTACTCAATTCTTGCTCGTACAATATGCATATTATTATTACTATTGGATAGAAAACACTCTCTAGTTTCTAAAACCGTTTGAATTATATCTGTGAGTAAAACAGAACTCAAGTTGGAGCAAACTTCCTGTCAGGAAGTGAGAAATCTGAAATCAGGCCGTCTGTTCTAGGGTCAGTTTATTAATTTGCATAGGCCTTCCCCTAGATGTCAGCAAGTAGTGAGAATTGGAATGGAGTTGCTAGGCAGATCTGAGGCCATATAAAGGGTCTGGGTACGTGGGGTACACTCTTTTCAACATTCGCCATGACGCAAGACAGACCTCAGGATGGCGTTCTGGAAAGCTCTCGTTATAGGCCTTAGATATATCCGGCTCTGATTTTATTCGATATAGGTGTTAAGAACGTCATAATGTAGTTATTTTAAACCGAGTTATATCAGTTTATATCAGTATATTGCGATTTTCGGAATTTTCTTTGTGCTGCGTTATAGTGAGTTGGGCACGTCTTCGCCACATGGCTAATGTTTACTGCTAATTCCAAAGTTGAAGGCGACAATCTACAACTGAGCAACGATTCTTCTGGACAAAGGACAACTTGCCCAAGATTCTGATGAAAGCTCATCAAAAAGTAAGAACTATTTATGATGTTAATTCGTTGTTCTGTTGAAAAATGTAAAACTCCTATTCCGCCATTAATTTCGGTGCGGTCTCGCTTTAACGCACGCTGTATGTCGTAGTAACGTTAATTTTAAAAATCTAACACAGCGGTTGCATTAAGAACTAATGTATCTTTCATTTGCTGTCCAACCTGTATTTTTTAGTCAAGTTTATGATTAGTTAATGATTAGATTAGGTGCCTCTCCCAAGATTTCTCCCGACATTTTGTTGGCAGCTTGGCTACTATTCTCATTGTATAACCACGATTTGTGCCGCTAAATATGCACATTTTCGAACAAACTCTATATGTATTGTGTAATATGATGTTATAGGACTGTCATCTGAAGAAGTTTGAGAAGGTTAGTGAAAAAATTAATATCTTTTGCTGGTTTATTCGTTATCGCTATTGTTGGCTTGAATCAATGCTGTTGTGTGGTTGGCTATTGTAGTAAGCTAATATAATGCTATATTGTGTTTTCGCTGTAAAACACTTAAAAAATCTGAAATATTGGCTGGATTCACAAGATCTTTGTCTTTCATTTGCTGTACGCTGTGTATTTTTCAGAAATGTTTTATGATGAGTATTTAGGTAATTCATGTTGGTCTCTGTAGTTATTCTAGTTGCTTTGGTGAGAGTTGTGATGGTGGCTGCAATGTAAAACTATGATTTATACCTGAAATATGCACATTTTTCTAACAAAACATATGCTATACAATAAATATGTTATCAGACTGTCATCTGATGAAGTTGTTTCTTGGTTAGTGACTATTTATATCTTTATTTGGTCGAAATTGTGATAGCTACCTATGCAGGAAAAAAATGTTGGGAAAAAAAAGTTGTGTCTTTTGCTATCGTGGTTAGCTAATAGAAATACATATTGTGTCTTCCCTGTAAAACATTTTAAAAATCAGAAATGATGGCTGGATTCACAAGATGTGTATCTTTCATCTGGTGTCTTGGACTTGTGATTTAATGATATTTAGATGCTAGTATTTACTTGTGGCGCTATGCTAGGCTATGCTAGTCAGCTTTTTTACTGATGAGGGTGCTCCCGGATCCGGGATTGTGACCAAGTAGAAGTTTTAAACTGCATTGTTTGTTAGGGACTCGTAAGTCAGCATTTCAATGTAAGGTCGACACCTGTTGTATTCGGCGCATGTGACTAATAAAATGTTATTTTATTTCATTTCATTGATTGTTTGTGTACTTCGGCCAAGCCAATTTCTGATATCAATCATGGAAGACTAGCTGGTTCGAGCTAGCTAAATAGGCTAAGGCTAACATTAAAGCTTTTTACCGTTATAGCTAAGAGTGAAGAAGCTTCAATCGTACGCCATTTTAAATCAAAATAAAATATTACAGGCGGAGGTGTATCACATTATTCACTACCACTGACATAAGAGATGAGAAGCATTTCCCCGCTTTTTACGGAAACCCAAAGGAGTCATACCTAGCCGCCCAGTGGCTATCCATAGCCCCCTGCTGCAACCTGGTCTCAGAGCATTTCCTTTTCTGTACGTAAATCCAAGACACTCCACGTAGTATTATACTCTACGTTACATTTCGTATTCATTTGAGAATGTCCATCATTTTCATTTTCGTATGGTATGTTACGAATCACAATTTGTATGATATGTCACAAATTTGCAAAATGTACAATATGTTAAGAATTTGCAAAGCATACAACACATTTTTGCCTTTACGCTGCAATATGTAACTTTTTGGGTGACCCGACCAAATTCACAGAGAAATGTTGAGTTATAGATCTGTCATTCAAATTGAAGCAAGTCTAAGAAGCAGTAGATCTGTACTAACCAGGCCCCGAACCTTGATTTTTTTTACCCCGTTCTCTCCCTGAATTAGGTCCCTTGGCTCATCTCTGCAACTCCTCAATGGGCTCAGGAGAGGGGAAGTTCGAGTCATGCGTCCTCTGAAACATGAACCGCCTGGCCACTTACTTCTTATCCTCTTAACATACTGCTCGCTTAAGCCGGATTTCAGCCGCGCCAATGTGTCGGAGGAAACACGGTTCGACTGACAACTGGGGTCAGCTTGCAGGCGCTTAGCCCTGTCACAAGGAGTCACTAGAGCACGATGAGCCAAGAAAAGACCCACCGGCCAAACCCTCCCCTACCCCGGACCAATTGTGCGCCGTCCTATGGGGTTCCCGGTCACGGCTCGAACCCAAGGCTGGGATCGAACCCCAGACTGTAGTGGGTAGTGGCACCTCAGCACTGCGGTGGAGGGCTTTTTACCACTGCATCACCCAGGACCCCCAAACAGCTGAAAATACAATATTTGGAGTTATGGAAAAATTATTTCACAGCGGTTTAGGTTGTACAATGATTCTCTATACAATTACTGCTCATTTTGTCACATAAACTGAAATTAGGCGAACTATTAGAATTTTAGCAACCAGGAAATGGCGGAGTGATTCCTGTATATTGCACCTTGAAGTAACCTTCTGTCTTATGTAACCATACCAAACGTAACATATACTAATTTGTATCCCGGATTTACAGTTGACTATATTACATCTAGTCCAAGAGACCATTCTGTCTACACACACTGCAGGGGGCCCTGTCCATTGTGCTGACACAGTGGAGCGGAGCTAGATTTCTTTTAGTGCCAACCTGTCACTCAATCATTTTAACTTTTGTTGCTATTTTTACATATGGATGTAAAACTAAAACTGAGGTGGCTAAAGTTTGAACAGAGGGGGCTAAGCCCCCTTTAGCCCCCTCGTGGTGCCGGGTCTGTTTATATTCCACTTATCCTGGCTGATCAGTGAAATACAATCAGGGGCGCGGCACTGCTGCCAGACCCTAAGCACACCTGTGTGAATTGTTTGTTTGCTTATAGTCATATCGTTCAATTTTGTTTAATTTTGTCTAGATCTATGTGCGTCCGTAATCCTAATCGCTGTAATATGCGGAAAACATTATAATCACTAGCGGAGGTTGTATGGATTCACAGCTGTACATTTCGATGAAACATGGTGAAGCCCCAAAATTGACCTCCCTGGAATACTGTGTTTCAGACATAAGGAAGTAGATGGAGGCAAATGTTTTACTTTAAAACTCAGACAAAACAGATGCTAGTTCTAGGTCCCAAGAAACAAAGAGATCTTCTGTTAGATCTGACAATTAATATTAATGGTTGTACAGTCATCTCAAATAAAACTGTGAAGGACCTCCGCGTTACTCTGGACCCTCTCTTTTGACGAACATATCCGAAATATTTCATGGACAGCTTTTTTCCATCTTTGTAACAATGCAAAAAACTTTCTGTCCAAAAATGATGCAGAAAAATGTATCCATGCTTTTGTCACTTCTAGATTAGACTACTGCAATGCTCTACTTTCCGGCTACCCGGATGAAGCACTAAATAAACTTCAGTTAGTGCTAAACATGGCTGCTAGAATCTTGACTATAACCCCAAAATTTGATCATATTACTCCAGTGCTAGCCTCTCTACACTGGCTTCCTGTTAAGGCTAGTGCTGATTTCAAGGTTTTATTGCTAACCTACAAAGCATTACATGAGCTTGCTCCTACCTATCTTTCCGATTTGGTCCTTCCATACATACCTACACGTACGCTACGGTCACAAGACGCAGGCCTCCTTACTGTCCCTAGAATTTCTAAGCAAACAACTGGAGGCAGGGCTTTCTCCTATAGAGCTCAACTTTTATGGAATGGTCTGCCAATCCATGTGAGAGACATAGACTCGGTCTCGACCTTTAAGTCTTTATTGAAGACTCATCTCTTCAGTAGGTCATATGATTGAGTGTAGTCTAGCCCAGGGGTGTGAAGGTGAATGGAAAGGCACTGGAGCTGTCTCTGCCTGGCCGGTTCCCATCTCTCTACTGGGATACTCTGCCTCTAACCCTATTACGGGGGCTGACTCACTGGCTTACTGGTGCTCTTCCATGCCGTCCCTAGGAGGGGTGCGTCACTTGAGTGGGTTGAGTCACTGACGTGATCTTCCTGTCTGGGTTGGTGCCCCCCTTGGTTTGTGCTGTGGGGGAGATCTTTGTGGGATGTACTCGGCCTTGTCTCAGGGTAGTAGGTTGGTGGTTGAAGATATCCCTCTAGTGGTGTGTGGGCTGTGCTTTGGCAAAGTGGGTGGGGTTATATCCTGCCTGTCTCAGCCTCCAGTATTTATGCTGCAATTGTATTTATTTATTTTATTTTTATTTCACCTTTATTTAACCAGGTAGGCTAGTTGAGAACAAGTTCTCATTTAATACTGCGAACTGGCCAAGATAAAGCAAAGCAGTGCAACAAAAACAACAACACAGAGTTACACATGGAATAAACAAAACATACAGTCATTAACACATCATAAAAAAAGTCTATACACAGTGTGTGCAAATGAGGTAAGATAAGGGAGGTTAGGCATTAAATAGGCCATAGTCGTGAAAATAATTACAATTTACCAATAAACGCTGGAGTGATAGAGACTGGAATGATAGATGTGCAGAAGCTGAATGTGCAAGTAGAGATACTAGGGTGCAAAGGAGAAAAAAACATTTTTTTTATATAAATAAATAACAGTATGGGGATGAGGTAGTTGGATGGGCTATTTACAGATGGGCTATGTACAGGTGCAGTGATCTGTGAGCTGCTCTGACAACTGGTGCTTAAAAGTTGGTGAGGGAGATATGAGTCTCCAGCTTCAGTGATTTTTGCAATTTGTTCCAGTCATTGGTAGCAGAGAACTGTAAGGAAAGGCGGCCAAAGGAGAAATTGGCTTTGGGGGTGACCAGTGAAATATACCTGCTGGAGCACGTGCTACGGGTGGGTGCTGCTATGGTGACCATGGAGCTGAGATAAGGCGGGGCTTTACCTAGCAAAGACTTATAGATGACCTGGAGCCAGTGGGTTTGGCGACGAATATGAAGCGAGGGGCAGCCAACGAGAGCATACAGGTCGCAGTGGTAGTTAGTATATGAGGCTTTAGTGACAAAACAGATGGCACTGTGATAGACTGCATCCAATTTGCTGAGTAGAGTGTTGGAGGCTATTTTGTGAATGACATCGCCGAAGTCAAGGATCGGTAGGATCATTTTTACGAGGGTATGTTTGGCAGCATGAGTGAAGGATGCTTTGTTGCGAAATAGGAAGCCGATTCTAGAATTAATTTTGAATTGGAGATGCTTAATGAATTATCATTGATTTAGCTCAGTCTTACCAATCACTTAAATATATTTAATAATGATTGTAACTGACAGTTAGACTTACAGGTTATGTCGTTGTTTTGTGTTTGAATTGTGTAACTGACAGTTAGACTTACAGGTTATGTCGTTGTTTTGTGTTTGAATTGTTTACGTGTCCGCTGTGCGGGGAAATGATAAGACAAGCGGAACTACGTAGCTAATAACTGTTGTAACGGGGATTCTTATTGTAGCAACACACTTTTGGAGGGAAGGCAATCCCTCGCTGTGTTAGCTAAGTTTTTATGTCATCGGGTGTAGTTCATAAAGTTTGAAGCGTATATGTTAGGATGGTAACGTTATAATAATTAAGGATGAAGCGTGAATTCATGCCAGGAATAATAAGTGTGAAGTTTGATTTCCTCCCTTCTGTAATAAGCAGCCAATGAGGTATTTTTCCTTTATTCATGTGTTTAATCTAATACTGTTATAGCGCCGGCTAAACTGTTTATGTATGTAAGCACTTCAGAGTTATACCAAGCTAATAAGTCACTCGTAAGATAAGGTTGTAAGAGTATGCTTAACTGTATTTTTCATTTACTTTATAGTTCTCACGGAAGGTGATAATTCTGACTAAATCTACAGAATAAAGCCGCCAGTTAAAATCAAGGAACGGTTGTGCTCGTGGTTACTGGAGGGAGCTACAGTGAGAACTCAATGCTCTTCACGAGCAAGAGAGAAAGAAGAATCTTACCCAGCTGTAAAACGTCTACAAGATTCCCAAATCCTGGTAGGCCCTGTCATCTGATAAGAGTTTTGCACCTACCTGCAACCTAAGAAGAAAATCTCCACATAAGGAAGCATCGTGAGGCAACATAAGGTCAAGACTAACAGGAAAGTCAGACACGCAAGTACAAGTCAAGGTGTTTGAAGGTGGTCCTAGCCTTGTGAACAGCTAATAAGAGACTTTAAGATTACAATTCGTAAGGACTGGAGATAGTTGTGTATTTCAAGAGGCTGGTATTATGCATTTGTTCTTTCTATCTTATTAATGTATCGCTGGTATGTGTATTACTGGAAAAATATTCTTTGATACTTACTAAAAAAAATATATATAAAAAAAAGGGATATATATATATATATAGTTACAAAACATTAAGGGTCAGCGTACACCTATTAATTCTATTTTCACCTGTAAGTTAATAGTGTAATTGTTTGGTAAGGTGTTTGTTCAAGCCTTTGTTACAAGCATTATACATGTTTATACCACGTACTAAGGTTTAAATTACAGTGAATTAGAGTATAAATTACCTACTCACTTATCCAAACCTTACCTAGAATTGATTTGATTTAGAATGTCAGAAAGAGGTAGTTTCACTAAAGGTGATAGAGATGGGGTAGGTCAAGTTGAGCAGCTGTAGCAACACCTCGCAAACTTCAAGCCTTCATCAGAACAAACAGAGCAGCAGGAAGAGGCCCAGACTGGTGTGGAGTCACTTCTGCCAGCGAATGACGATACAGAGGCTGCTAATGAGATATCACAACAAGAGCCACGAAAAGGGGAGAGGGTCCGCAGGTTAACTGAAAAGGGCAGAGAACTGCGCGACGAAAGGTGGAGACAGCTCGAACATCGTTTCAGGGTCAGCTATGAGAAGTGGAAGGCTCTGGTAAAGGAAGCAAAACAGTCACTGACATGCTGTTGCTCTGAAGACCTACTAGAAGACCTCTTAAACAAGATCAGTCATACCTCTACAGAACTAAACCTTGTCTATGTAAATTTGCGTCAAATCGACATTCCCGACAACGATATAAGACGCAGAGTTGATACTTGTGAAGCAGTTACAATGTCTATTATCAAGACTGTAAGGTGTCATTTAAAAGGCAGGGAAGAAGGTCAAAGTAACCAGATAGAACTGAACTGGAAGGACAGCAATGTCTTGTGCGTGTCCGAACTCTCACATAAGTCAAGTCTCAACTATCAGCCCTCAAGTGCTTCCTCCCAGTCTCAAAGCAACTCAAAGCTCAACTCCAGACGCTCAAGCGTGTCATCTGTCAAGAGACAAGAGGCTGCGGCGGAAGTTGCTGCTAACCAAGCAGCTTTAGAAGTAATGGTTAAGCAAGAACGCCAACTAGAAGAGCTTCAGAGACTCGAAGATGAAGATAAGAAGAGGACAGCGGAGCAAGAAGCTGAGGCTGTGAAACGCAGCTTAGAAGAAGCTAGGCTGCGAGTCAAGTTAGAGGTAGAAAATGCTGCCAGACGAAGGACGCTAGAAGACAAGCGTAGAGAGTTAGAGCGCCTAGAAGTGCTCAAGAAACTAAATGCTGCCAAGGCGCGGATGCAAGTGTATGAGCAAGATGAAAACTCAGAGGACGAGAAGAGAGAACTACTCTCTAACTGCAAATCTGTGAAAGAAGTCATGCACAGAAGTGGGTCATTTCACAGTCTCTCACCACAACATGTTGTGACAAGCACACAACAAGAAGATGGCACCAAGACCCTGTTCAGGTTACTAGCGGAATCAATCAGTGAAAGCCGCCTCCCCATACCAGAACCAGTAACATTCAATGGAGAACCACTCTCGTTCACTGACTGGAAGGTCTCTTTTCAGACTCTGATAGACAGGAAGAACATACCAGCAACTGAGAAGATATATTACTTAAGAAAATATGTCGGTGGGCCTGCCAAGAAAGCCATCGAAAGTTACTTTATGTTAGGAACAGAGTCAGCCTACCATGCTGCGTGGACCATTCTTGAAGAAAGGTACGGAAACAAATTCCTCATCGCCAAGTCCTTCAGAGATAAGCTCAATGCATGGCCTAAGATAGGATCCAAGGACAGTCTTGAACTTAGAGACCTTGTAGACTTTCTTCGCAGCTGTGAGGCTGCTATGTCTCAGAATAAGGGCCTGGAGGTGCTTAATGACTGTAATGAAAACCAAAAGATCCTCGCTAAACTTCCAGATTGGCTAACTTCAAGATGGAATAGAAAGGTCGTAGACATCTTAAAAGAAACTGAGACCTTTCCAAGCTTCAGTCAGTTTGTGAAGTTTCTCACGAGAGAAGCAAAGATCGCTTGCAATCCTGTAACATCCCTTCATGCTTTGCAATCAAGCGAAGATGGAAAACCTAAGACACCAAGGATTCAAAGCCCCGGAGCAAGGGTGTTAGCAACTAACTCTGATGAGAAAGATACTGTTACTAGTTGTGTCTTCTGTGAGAAGTCAGGTCACAGTCTCCACAAATGCTGTAAGTTCATGGATAAGCCCACCACAGAGCGACAAAAGTTTGTTCAAGAGAATAAATTGTGCTTTGGCTGTTTAAGGCCTGGGCATCACTCGAAAGATTGTGATAACAGGAACACCTGCGACACGTGTCAGAGGAGGCATCCATCCTGCCTGCACGAAGATCGTACTAAAGAAAGGTTAAGGGATAGGAAGACAGAGCCCCCACAAGATAAGGGGACAAGAGCGTCAAGTGAGGCCATATCCAACAGAGTCGTAAGGGACATTAACAACACTCACACCTCCACAATCATTCCAGTATGGGTGTCAACCACAAGCGAGCCAGATCATGAAGTTCTTGTGTATGCACTTCTTGACACCCAGAGCGACACCACCTTTATCCTTGAAGAGACAACAAACGCTCTCAATACAAGGAAGGAGCCAGTCCAACTGAAACTCTCTACAATGGCTTCAAGGAATACCATTGTGCCCTGCCAGAAGCTGTCTGGTTTGCAGGTTAGAGGGTTTTACTTGGAGAAGAAAATCCCTCTGCCAACGACTTACTCGAGAGAGTTTATTCCTGCAAACAGAGATCATATTCCTACTCCAGAGACTGCAAGAGCATGGTCTCATCTTGAACACATTGCAGAGGAGATTGCTCCTCAACAGAGCTGTGATGTCGGTCTCTTAATTGGCTACAACTGCTCCCAGGCTCTCCTTCCAAGAGAAATTGTGTCTGGTAAGGAAAATCAGCCTTTTGCTCAGAGAACAGACCTTGGCTGGAGCATAGTCGGCTATGGAAACCCATTTATCGACTATGGCGACGCTATTGGAGTGAGTCATCGGGTTATCGTTAGACAGGTGATGCCAAGCCTTCAATCTTCTTCCAACGTCACAAATCAAGTACACTATGTTAGTAGAACACGCGTAAGAGAGGTAATCACAGCACTGGACATTATCAAGACGCTTGAATCCGACTTCAACGAGAGAACTGCAGAAGAGGACCTCATATCTCAAGAGGATATCCAGTTCCTGACAAAAATGAAAGCGGGAATCAGACGCAAGGACAATGGACATTATGAGATGCCGCTGCCGTTTAAGGAAGAAAGACCCAACCTGCCGAACAATAAAACATGTGCAGTTCACCGTCTCAAGTGCCTGGAAAGGAGGCTAAGGAGAGACAAGCAGTACTACAAGGACTACACAGCATTCATGGAAGAGACCATAGCTTGTGGAGATGCTGAGAAGGTCTCCAAAGAGGAAATTAACAAGCATCCAGCATGGTACATCCCGCACCATGTGGTTTATCACCCACAAAAGCCTGGGAAGATACGAGTCGTCTTTGACTGCTCAGCTAAGTTTCGAGAGACGTCCTTGAATGACCATCTCCTTACCGGTCCAGAGTTGACAAACACATTGCTGGGCGTCCTTTGTCGTTTTCGTAAGGGTCCAGTTGCAATCATGTGTGATGTAGAGCGCATGTTCCACCAGTTTCATGTGAAAGCAGAAGACCAAGATTATCTACGGTTCCTTTGGTGGGAGAACGGAGATCTAGTCTCAACCCTCAGTGTATCGTATGAAGGTCCATTTGTTCGGCGCAGCTTCATCTCCTGGTTGCGCCAACTATGGTCTCAAACATCTTGCTGCCGAAGAACGAGGAAGCTTCAGCGAGAAGTATATCCAGTTCATAGAAAGGAACTTTTATGTTGATGATGGGTTGATGAGCGTATCGTCTGAAGCTGAAGCGGCCCAGCTGGTGAAAGAAGCAAGAGAGCTTTGCAGCATCGGCAAACTCCGGTTGCACAAGTTTATCTCTAACAGCAAGGAAGTTATAGCCACAATTCCCAAGGAAGAACGTGCCGAGGGTGCCAAAGACCTGGATGTGGCTCTGGGTGAACCACACATGGAGAGAGCGCTTGGTGTACTGTGGTGTGTCGCATCAGACGAGATCCAGTTTAGAGTAGTTGTCAAGGAACGCCCACTCACAAGAAGAGGAGTATTGTCTACAGTAGCCTCTGTATATGATCCGCTTGGGTTTGTGGCACCCTTTGTCCTGGCAGGGAAGCAGATCGTGCAGCAGATGTGTCGTGACAAGATCGACTGGGATGACCCCCTTCCAGATGACCTACGTTCCCAGTGGGAATTCTGGCTCCAATGTCTACAAATCTTGTCTGAAGTAAGGATTCAACGAGCCTACTTGCCATCAAGTTTCAAGGAGGTGCAGAGTTATGAGCTCCATCACTTATCCGACGCTCGTACATCAGGTTATGGAGAGTGCTCATAACTCAGAACAATCAACACAGACAGAAATGGAATAAAGACAGAAGAAACGCAAGGATTAATGACATTGTCATCTTGCAAGATGATACTGCACCACGCAACCAGTGGAAATTGGCAAAAGTTACAGAAGTGTACCCGAGACAGGATGGCCGGGTGAGAAGATTCAAGTTACTGATCAGCGACTCCTGGATGAGAGAGGTAAACGCATCACCAAACCCACCTATCTGGAGAGGCCCATCCATAAGACAGTCCTGGAAGCCGATCAAGAAACCTGCAGACCCCTTTCACAGAAATCACTGGTGATTGGTGGGAGTGTAACTGACAGTTAGACTTACAGGTTATGTCGTTGTTTTGTGTTTGAATTGTGTAACTGACAGTTAGACTTACAGGTTATGTCGTTGTTTTGTGTTTGAATTGTGTAACTGACAGTTAGACTTACAGGTTATGTCGTTGTTTTGTGTTTGAATTGTTTACGTGTCCGCTGTGCGGAGAAATGATAAGACAAGCGGAACTACGTAGCTAATAACTGTTGTAACGGGGATTCTTATTGTAGCAACACACTTTTGGAGGGAAGGCAATCCCGCGCTGTGTTAGCTAAGTTTTTATGTCATCGGGTGTAGTTCATAAAGTTTGAAGCGTATATGTTAGGATGGTAACGTTATAATAATTAAGGATGAAGCGTGAATTCATGCCAGGAATAATAAGTGTGAAGTTTGATTTCCTCCCTTCTGTAATAAGCAGCCAATGAGGTATTTTTCCTTTATTCATGTGTTTAATCTAATACTGTTATAGCGCCGGCTAAACTGTTTATGTATGTAAGCACTTCAGAGTTATACCAAGCTAATAAGTCACTCGTAAGATAAGGTTGTAAGAGTATGCTTAACTGTATTTTTCATTTACTTTATAGTTCTCACGGAAGGTGATAATTCTGACTAAATCTACAGAATAAAGCCGCCAGTTAAAATCAAGGAACGGTTGTGCTCGTGGTTACTGGAGGGAGCTACAGTGATCTCTTATCTAGCTTCATGACTGGGCATTTTGTTTACTTTATGTTGTTCTGAAAAGAGACGGCTAGAAGGACCATGAGTCATATTAGATTGTTTAGAAATGCAAGAAATTAGCTTTAGATGCCGCCAAAAATGGTAGGTCCCCAGACCTCCCACCAAGTTATGTCCCCCCCACTTCTAAAACCAAAGTTGCGTCCCTGCATACAATACAACAGTGATGTGTAATCTGACAGCCGGAGAACAGACTAATAAAAGAACAGAGGAAGACACCATGGTAATTCCATATACATGTAATTAGATTGTTGTATCGTATGAGTGCTGTATGGTTACACATACAGTACATAGCCAGTGTACATTTTTCACAAATCATTGCAAAGTATTGTTGGCCTATTGTCTTGCAATTGTGTAGTAACAGAAAGCAATTTCACACGTAATATAGACACATATCAAAATGTATGATACTTACGACACTGTGTTACAACAGGACTACTTTCTGTTGTTAAATAAAACAAATCCAACAAAACTGGTTGGCTCAACTACCTGAAACCAAAAGCTACTTGTATCAAATTATGATTAGACTGTGCTATAGTCTGCTAAACTCTTTTAACATACTGTAGGTAAACACTATCAACCAGATCTAAAGGAGATCTGAGAACTGAGGAGCTAATAATAGACACTTTCTGCTGTTCAGCTTCTGTTCCATATTACACATCTTCCTGCTCAGACCACATCTAGACAGGCTTGTCATATAATTTAAAGGATTAATAACCAGTGAGGATTATTTATAGAATAACATAAATCAGTCATATCACTGGTGTATTTTAAATACAACTGAAAAGGTCAACTGGACTACCTCAGATACTATTGAATGTGAGACACCATCACTGGCCTACTCAGGGCTGGCCCTAGCTTTTTGGGGGCCCTAAGTGAGATTTGTTTTTGGGGCCCCACACTTCGTGGGTAAAACATTTTAGTAGTCTTCTCTTGACGGCGGTGAGAAAATGTTAAGGTTTAAAGTTTACAAATTAAAGTTGGTAACCTGCAATTCTACACATTGTGCCATGGGGTGTAAAGAAAATGTTGTGGTTTTAAAGCTAATTTCATGTAATTCTACTCATTGTGCTATGAGGTGGACAGAACAATTTGCAGTTTAAAATCACATTTCCTACAATTTTACACATTTTCTTATGGTCATATGGTATCTGAGTGAGAGTGACTAACAAAATCATTGGGGGCCCTCTGGAGGTCAGGACACCTGGGCACATGCCCTGTATGTCTGGTCAGTAATTGGGCTAGGATTACTACAAGGTGTAGATACTGTAACTGGCTAGACTAAACATTAGCTGACATGGGCACATTGAGTGACTGTCAGTAACTGACATTACAAGAGAAAAACTGCTGCACTACCAAATGTAGGAATGTATTTTTTTATACTTTCTTTTGCTTTAGGGCGCCCTAGCGGTTGGGGGCCATAAGTGACCCCTTGTCACTTATGCCCAGGGCCGGCAAATCTTTGGAACTGTTGTAGAATGTTAGAAACAATGAATACACCCCAGATCTACTGGAATGAACTGACAGACTTGTGAGTAACTGCTGCCCTCTTCTGGTCTATTCACAGATGTCAAGTACCATAACAAACCTAGTTCCTCATACATCAAATCAAATTGTATTTGTCATATACACGTGTTTAGCAGATGTTATTGCGGGTGTAGCGAAATGCTTGTATTTCTAGCTCCAACAGTGCAGTAATATCTAACAAGTAATATCTAACAATTTCACAACAATACACACAATACACACAAATCTAAAGTAAAGAAATGGAATAATAAAGAATAAAGACTATATAAATATTTGGGCGAGCAATGTCAGAGCAGCATAGACTAAGATACAGTAGAATAGGATAGAATACAGTATATACATATGAGATGAGTATGTAAACATTATTAAAGTGACTAGTGTTCCATTATTAAAGTGGCCAGCGATGATTTCAAGTCTATATAGGGCAGCAGCCTCTAATGTGCTAGGGATGGCTATTTAACAGTCTGATGGCCTTGAGATAGAAGCTGTTTTTCAGTCTCTCGGTCCCAGCTTTGACAGGACAACGACCCTAAGCACACAGCCAAGACAACACATGAGTGGCTTCGGGACAAGTCTCTGAATGTCCTTGAGTGGCCCAGCCAGAGCCCGGACTTGAAAAAAATCGAACATCTCTGGAGAGACCTGAATATAGCTGTGCAGCAACGCTCCCCTTCCAACCTGATAGAGCTTGAGAGGATCTGCAGAGAAGAATGGTAAAAACTCTCCAAATACAGGTGTGCCAAGCTTGTAGCATCATACCCAAGAGGACTTGAGCCTGTAATCGCTGCCAAAGGTGCTTCAACAAAGTACTGAGTAAAGGGTCTGAATACTAATGTAAATGTGATATAAGTTTTTTTATTTTTAATACATTTGCAAAAATTGTGGAAAAAGGGAAGGGGTCTGAATACTTTTCGAATGCACTGTACCTACTGTATAGACTTCCAGTCATTGCGCTAACGCTAGTTAGCATTGGCTCACAAAACTAACTTCCTTTCTACTGGAAACAGGCATAAAAAGGGTGTCCACTAGTTCATCTGACTTTGGGGAAGTAGATAAAAGGCCTCATTGCCAAAATCCGGAAGTATACCTTTAATGGCAGAGAAAACTGAGGATGTATCAACAACATTGTAGTTACTCCACAATACTAACCAAAATAACAGAGTGAAAAGAAGGAAGCCTGTAGAGAATACAAATATTCCAAAACATGCATCCTGTTTGCAATAAGGCACTAAAATAAAACTGGAAAAAATGTGGCAAAAAAATGTATACAAAGAGTTATGTTTGGGGCAAATCAAACACAACACATCACTGAGTACTACTCTTATATTATTGTATTTTCAATCATGGTGGTGGCTGCATCATGTTATGGGTATGCTTGTCATCAGAAAACAATCTAGGGAGTAAAAAGAAACAGAATAGGGCTAAGCACAGGCAAAATCCTAGAGGAAAACCTGCTTCAGTGACAGATCTTGAATAATTTTTACAAGAATAATGTGCTAATATTGTACAATCCAGGTGTGCAAAGCCCTTAGAGGCTTACCAAGAAAGACTCACAGCTGTAATCGCTGCCGAATGTGATTCTAACATGTATTCACTCAGGGGTGTTAATAATGATCTAAATGAGATATTTCTGTATTTCATTTTCAATAAATTTGCTACAATTTCTAAAAACATGTTTTCACTTTGTTATTATGGGGTTACTGTGTGTAGATGGGTGAGAAAAACATCAGTTTAATCCATTTTGAATTTAGGCTGTAACACAACAAAATATGGAATAAGTCAAGGGGTATGAATACTTTCTGAAGGCATTGTAAGTATCATGATAATATCGTATCGTGAGGTCCCTGGCAATTCCCAGAGCTATACTGTACAGCACAGAACAGTAGAGTAAAGAATAGTATAGTACAGTACAGAATCCTAGTAGTAAAGAAGTAAAGAAAAGTAAAGAAAAGTACAGTACTTACTATACACAGTACATTCACCAGTGTTATATTCACTGTGACAAAAGTGATCGACTCCCATAGAGTTGTTTTAGCAGCTGGCAGTGCCAAATGACTCCTAGCGTCAGTGCTGATAACTGGTGTTAATTGCTAAGGTATTGTAATGACCTGACTAGATCATAAAGGAACAATTGTCCAGACAGAGGATTGAGTTTACGAATTGACGGTTTATTAACCCAACTTTACACAAGCTACTGTTTGGCCGTAGCCCACGCCAAATATATGAAAGATACCCCACAAGCCAACCGTGACCTTCTCTTGTGAAGCCCAGACGTAAGAGAAAGAACAATGGCTAAACCTGGTCTTAACTTCCAATGCTCCATCCCCCTGCCAAACCCCCCTCCACGCCACTCCGCCAACCACCAGGATGCCCGGCATCAGAACATTCCAGGCATTCCCGTGATTGGCAGATAGCAGGTTGATTGGCATGTCGGACCCCGCGAACACTGGTAAGTACAACACAACCCACTAATAGCCTACCACATAACACACCGCTGTCTGTGCGGGTCGCTACACAGCCCCCCCACAACAAAGTCCCTCGTCACCGATGGAACAAACAAAGTCTCTGAAACGACCCGGAGGTCTCCTTTGCCTGCGTGGCCGTGATGGTCGCGGAGTGTCCAGATGTGAAACAGGGGGCTCCATCCGTGGCAGGGGGCTGCCCCTCTGGGACCCCAGTGGATGAAGGAAGGGATATGGGGGACAAGGAAGCGGGAACGGGGAATAGAGTTAGTGGCTCCGGGGAACCACGCAGTGACACAGGGAGGGAAACAGGGGGAGTGGGCTGTCTGGAGCCTTGTCTGCGGCACCTGGGGGTGGGTGCCTGGAGAATGTCATTGCCAGAGAGGGGAATTGTGGGGGTCACTGGGGTTTGGGGAGCAGAGGCCCCTCTGTATGGGGCTAACCTGTCCCGGTGCAGTGCCACCTTTCTCCCCCTGGGAGGAAGCTCCACCCGGTATACAACCTCCCTCTCCAGGACGCTGCAGGGTCCCACCCAGTGACTGTCCAACTTGGGGCATCAGCCTTTTTTCCTTAAGGGGCTGTAGACCCAGACCAGCTCCCCAGCCACAAAGTGCCTTCTCCGGGTGTGCACGTCATAGTTCCTTTTCTGCCTAACACCTGCATTCACCAGCTGCTCTCTGGCGAAGGTGTGGGCTGTCTCCAGGTGGTCCTGGAGTCTCCGGGCATACTCCGGCCCCGGGGGAACATGAGGGATATCCAGGGGCCGACCAAACGCCATCTCCGCAGGGGTGCGGATCTCTCTCCCCAGCATGAGGAGGGCAGGCGTGCAGGTGGAGTCTTGGACAGCGGAGCGGCATGCCATGAGGACCATAGGCAGGTGCTTGTCCCAGTCACGCTGGTGTTTGGCAGAGACGATGGCCAGCTGCTGTCCAAGCATTTTGTTGAAGCGCTCCACAAGGCCATCACTTTGAGGATGGAGAGGAGTAGTGCGGGTCTTGTGCATACCCAGTCTCTCACACATGGTGGCGAACACACGGGACTCAAAGTTTCTGCCTTGGTCGCTGTGGATGGACTCCGCAGCTCCAAACCTGCTGAACATCCCCGCTGTCAGGGCGTCGACGATGGTCTCTGCCTCCTGGTCAGGCAGAGCATAGGCCTCGGGCCATTTTGTGAAATAGTACATGGCCGTGAGCACCCAGCAGTTTCCACTGTCTGTGGTGGGGAACGGCCCAACTACATCCACTCCCACCCTCTCCATGGGAGCCCCCACTGGGAACTGTTGGAGCTGAGCATGAGAGCGGCCTGGGGGGCCCTTTCTCGCTGTTGAGTTGTCACAGCGGTGGCAAAAGTCCTCCACATCCCTTGTGCTGCCCCCAGTAAAAGCCCTGACGGAGGAGGCGCAGTGTTTTTGTGACCCCAAAGTGTCCAGTCCCCACCCCGCCATGAGTACTCTGGAGCACAGCCTCCCGCAATGCTTTTGGGACTACCACCTGCCACCTCTCCTCTCCCGTAGCTGACTCCTTCCATGCCCGCTGTAGCACGCCATCAGCCAGCCGCAGTCTCTCAAACTTTGACCACAACCCTTTGGTCGCGAGTGAGAGCGCTGTCACCTCTTCCCATGGTGGCCTCACCTGCGCCTCTACCCACTGTAGCACTGGCTGTAGGTCTGTGTCCCGTACCTGCTGCTGCTCCTATACAGCCACGTCGACAGTCTGCAGCTCACAGCAGACAGGCCCGCTCGCCCAACACACTGTGGCACAGACCCCCTCCTCTGCACACAGTTCTCTCTCCCGTCCCTCTCGCCGCTCACAGTGGCGGCAGCCGCCTGCAGTACAGGGCCGACGGGACATGGCGTCGGCGATGGAGTGGGGTGTTGAAGGCCTCCTCACACTCCACTGTCCAAGTGAAAGCCTTGTCCTTCGGCAGCAGGCGGTTCAGGGGAGCAGCGACGCTTGAGAAGCCCCGTACAAACCTCCTGTAGTACGAGGCCAGGTCCAGGAAGCTCTTCAGCCGACGCTGGTCCGTGGGGGTGGGCCAGTCTTGGACAGCCCCCACCTTGTCCTCCATGGTGCTGATCCCCTCCTTCCCCACTCGGTGGCCCAAGAAGGACACCTCTCTCCTCATGAAGTGGCACTTCTCGGGTGGAGTTTCAGACCTGCGGCAGCCACCCGCTCCAGCACACGCCATAGCGCCACCAGGGCTGACTGGAAGGAGCTGCCATGGGCCAGGATGTCATCGGGGTATACCAGACACTGCTGTCGGGGGATGCCATCCAGCACCCTTTCCATCAAACGCTCAAAAGTAGCTGGAGCATTGCACAGGCTGAAGCATAGGACCTTGAACTGCCAGTGTCCTCTGTTAGTGGAGAACGCAGTTTTGGCTCTGGCCTCTGGGGAGAGGGGCACCTGCCAGTAGCCACTGCGGAGGTCTAGTGAGGAGAACCAGGAGGACCCCCTAACCAGGTCCAGCGACTCATTGATACGTGGTATGGGGTATGAGTCCTTCCTGGTTACCTCATTCAGCCGCCTGTAGTCCGCACAGAACCTCAGCTTGTCCCCCTTCTTCGGAACCATGACGACTGGCGCCGCCCAGGGGCTGTCTGAGGGCTCGATGAAGTCTGCCCGCTGCATCTCCAACACAGCCTTGTCTGCCGCCTTCTTGCGTGCCAGCGGGATACGGCGGGGACGCATCTTGATGGGTCGAGCATCACCTGTGTCGATCTCATGCTGCACCAGATGAGTCTGACCCACCTCTTCCTCACTCAGCGCAAAGCTGTCTCTGAATTCAAACAGCAACTGCCACAACCGTTCCTGCTGCTCGGGGTCAAGACCAACACAGTTCCTCCCCCATATCTCCCTCACTGCAGACAGTGTCCTCTCCTCTCCCATCTGGGGTAGCTGGACTGGGGGGGTGCGGCCCGGGCTCACAGAGGGCTGTGTCGTGGAGGTAGCTGGGGGAATGTAACACATAGCCGTAGGTGACAGGGGGGCTGGGGAAAAGTCACACAGAGATGTGGGGGAGGGGGGGCAGCCATGAGTCTCTGCTGCTTTAACTGTTGGAGTAAAGGGTTTGTTGGGTTGAGTGAATGTGACATTAGGGGGGGCCATGGTGACTTCCGGCCCTCCCTGGAAGCTCAGTGTGCCCCCATTTAGGTCTAACAGGCAGCCTGTGCTCCTAAGAAAGTCCAACTTCAGTATACAAGGGTCCTGCACAGCCGCCACCCACACAGGATGACGCACAGACCTGCCCCCTACTGTCAGAGTCATTATTCCCTTCCCTTTCATGGGTGCCAGCTCACCTGTCACTGTGCGGAGCTGCACAGTTGTAGGCTCACACTGAGTCCAACCTGGCACAATATCTGGCCTCACCAGGGTTACTGTGGACCCAGTGTCCACCAGGGCAGAGCAGGGCACCCTCTCCACAGTGACAGGGACATGACAAAATTCCCCAACACAGGTCCGGCCCACCACAACAACAGGCTCCATCCGCTTGCCCTCGTCTGCTTCTGGGGGAAGTGGAGCCTTGCTTCCCCGTCTGTGCCGGTGAGCTCCTCCTGAAGAAGATGGTAGTTGGGACAGAAAGCCAGGGGTCCACACTACCCGGTCTATGCGGACCTGAGTCGTTTCCCTGAGCTATGGGGGAGATGGGGCAATCCCGGCGCAGATGGCCTGGCTGGCCACAACCCCAGCAGACCCCGGGACCAAAGCGTGTGTTTCGTGCCGCCTGTAGCGACACAGCACAAATGAGTTCTGTCATTTCAGCCACCCATGCAGGCTTTTCCGGCTCCGGGCTGCTCTGCCCCCCAGCTCGCACAGAGTGTCTGTCTCCCTGCACCCCCACCAAAGCCCCCAGCTGAAGCCCCAGCCAACACCAGCTCCCTCTCCAAAGCCATCTCCAAGGCTATCTGCAATGACTCAGGATGAGCCAGCTGGGTCTGTATGCGCAGCTCCGTAGGAGAGAGCGCCTGTATGAACTGGTCCCGTGCTAGCTCGCTCTGCAAAGAGGGGGGCATGTGAGCATATGCCTGCCGAGAGAGGCTCTCAATGTTATTAGCTAGCACCCGTAGAGGCTCTACAGGCTGCCTGCGTCTATTACTCAGTTCGGAGCGCAGTAGCCCGGGCTGTACACACTGTCCATAGCGCCTCCTCAGTGCTTTGGAGGTGGAGGGTCCGTCATGGTCTGGGGCGGTGTGTCACAACATCATCGGACTGAGCTTGTTGTCATTGCAGGCAATCTCATCGCTGTGTGTTACAGGGAAGACATCCTCCTCCCTCATGTGGTATCCTTCCTGCAGGCTCATCCTGACATGACCCTCCAACATGACAATGCCACAAGCCATACTGCTCGTTCTGTGTGTAATTTCCTCCAAGACAGGAATGTCAGTGTTCTGCCATGGCCAGCGAAGAGCCTGGATCTCAATCCCATTGAGCACGTCTGGGACCTGTTGGTTCGGAGGGTGAGGGCTAGGGACATTCCCCCCATAAATGTCCGGGAACTTGCAGGTGCCTTGGTGGAAGAGTGGGGTAACATCTCACAGCAAGAACTGCCAAATCTGAAAAAATAAACGCAGTTGACAGTGAGAGGATGTTTCTTTTTTTGCTGAGTTTACTTTGAGAAATTTTACCCCAAACTTTAATTCAATTTTGGTAAATATTCCCTTATGTGCACTCTTCCATATCAGGACGCATGGATTTGATTCCATTCTTAAGCCAATAGTAAGTGATTTGAAAGTGCTTGAGACTAAGGGTATTGAAGTTCCCTTCTTCAGTGGTCGTATACATAGCAGTATTGTCCAAGTAACTGTAGATAATCTTGGTAAACATTGCCTGTTTGGTTTTGTGGAATCATTTAGTGCTCGTCATTGTTGCCGTTTTTGCCTCACTGAGAAAGTGGATTTTCAAACTGTGTTCTCTGAGGATGACCCAAGAGTGACTTTACGAACAAAACACATGTACTCAGACCATTGTCAAACTCAACACTACCTCATATGTATGGTGTGAAGCATGCTTGCTTATTTAACTCTGCAGTACTTCAATACTACAGACATTTTTCTATTGATAAAATGCATGACATTTTAGAAGGAGTTGCACAATTTGAGGTAAAACTTGTGTTACAGTATATACAAGCGAACTTTGTGACTGCTAAAGATGTGTACGGTAGAGTTCATTCATTTAACTATAGCTACACAGAGAGGAGGAATCGTCCAGCTGCACTCAAATTGGATGATGGGAGCAATGATTTGGGTCTAAATGCTATTTAGTCTTGGTGTCTTCTCCATAATATCTGGTACAGAAAGATGATAAATACTGGCAGCTGCTTCTGTTACTAATACAAATTGTAAATATTGTGTTTTCTCCTATACTAACAGAGGGCATAACTATCTATCTGAAACACTTATTTGTTGAACATCATATGCTTTAAGTATTTGTTTCCTGATAGAAATCTGTTACCGAAACACCACTTCATGATACATTATTGTTGTTGTATAAGGAATATTTTGCCCATTCTTCACTTGTGGTGTATGCACTACGAGGCAAAACATAATTTAAAAAGCAACTGAAGAGTTTTAAGAATGTCACTATGACCTTAGCCAAGAAACACAAATTACATGGCATATAATTGGGAAACGTTCAGCCAGGATAGACTAGCTATAGGTCCAGGATTTTTTTGACTACATTGTCCCCTACTGTCACTTGATAACAGTTTAAGCCAGGGCTGATACTTATGGTTAGGTTGTGAGAAACATGTTTTTAATGTAAATGTCAGCATTTTCTAACAAACATATTGATTTGCTCATGTCATATGGAACAAGGGGTTCTTTTGACTACATTCTACTGTCGCTTGTACTGTGATGTCCAACTTGTGAAACATAGACGTCTATGATTGGTTCAGATTTGGTCTGGACCAACCAAATTTGGTCTTGTTTGGGGGCAGAGCTCATTAGAATAATAGCCAGTGTGTAGAATAATACCCAAATAGGCAAAATAAGGATATATCAGGATACATCACCATGAAGAGAATTATAATTTTTTATTTCAGTATAGTACAGATCAGGGACACATGGTGTAATCTCAATAGCATATTTCGTTACCGGATATAAATCCACTTGACCTATTGTAGTTCAATAACCAATAGACATTTTTGTAAAAACTGTTCAAAACAAATAGACATTTTTCTAAAAACTCACGAGTGATATCATAGCTGATGCCCCATTCTTTCTGCATACATCATTTCATCTTAATTCGGAGCAGATATTTAACATAGTTTTTGGAAAACGTGGTCACATAAGAAACTGAGATTTTACTATAATTCTGTTACCAAACTTTGCATCTGCACAGTTCTTCCAGTTTTTGTGAAATGTTCTGTGTAAATTGTTCAAAGTAGTTATTGTGCATAGACTTTGAAATCAATATGTTTTGTTTGGCATACATTTTAAGTGAAAAATCTGAGTCAAATCGTCATTCCGTTATCGTGGTATTACCATAGACCATCTTAATGGCCATGAAAAATGTCAGTGTTTACCGACATTAAACCCCTGCAAAGTATAGCAGTTTCATATTTGAAATATGCTGACTGGTCTTGATTTCAGAATCACATGAATCTGCACCCAGGTAGCCTAGTGGTTAGAGCATTGGGCCAGTAACTGAAAGGTTGCTGGATCAAATCCCTGAGCTGACAAGGTAAAAATCTGTTCTGCCCCTGAGCAAGGCAGTTAACCCACTGTTCCCTGGGTGCCAAAGACGTGGATGTCGATTAAGGCAGCCCCCCGCACCTCTGATTCAGAGGGGTTGGGTTAAATGTGAAGACACATTTCAGTTGAAGGCATTCAGTTGTGTTTTGTGTTTCTATGAGGAGCACAATCAACAATAAAAATATAATACCATTTTTTTTTCACATAGCCAAAGCCCCAAAAATGCACAAATGATCAATTTCAGATGGAGGTCTTGCATTTGTAAGCTAAAAACCCGCTTTACAGGCATATTTGGAGCTGTATTACAGTCAGTTGGATTGCAATGCAGTTTCCCTCCCACACATGAACAATCTCAAAAGTAAGATAAAACCTGTAAACACAAAAACCAAGGGGAAGAATTGAAAGTTGTTTCTGCTGCAAAGGCCCATATCAAACTTGTTTGCAACATATGTAGCAAAGCCTGATTAACCCCAAAACTTTAAATGTGTGAAGGGATAAACTGATAACAGAGCCTAAAATCATTCTCAACTCCACAACATGGCCATAACCCAACTCTCCATTCCTTGCCCCCTCTCCTTCCAGGTAACTGATCAGTGAATGGACTGAATACCCCCCACACATACACCATAAAGTACTGAGTAAAAGGTCTGAATACTTATGTAAATGTGATATTTCAGTTCTCTATTTTTTATAAATTTGCTAAAATAAACAGTTTTTGTTTTGTCATTATGGGGTATTGTGTGTCGATTGATGAGGGGGGAAAAACGATTTAATCAATTTTAGAATAAAGTTGTAACGTAAGAAAATGTCAAGGTGTCTGAATACTTTCCAAATTCACTCTCCATCACTATGATTAATGACTTCACATTTAACTGGCTAGCTAGACACAATTGTTACCTTGTAGCCCCACCTTTTAAAATACTCCTCTTCTTTTCGTACAAGCTCGGCTTGTTTCAACTATTTCTTTGATTCCTGTAAATAGAAACATAAACTAACACCACATCTCAACAAGAAGATGCAATGATTACAACATTTTAATCTAACAAATTATAGCTAGCTAAGCCAGTTGAGCTCTGAAACTACTGTAAACTAAGGTAGCTAGCTGGCATGAGCTTGCCGCTAACCTCAGACCCATAGTGTGCAGGGCAAACCCGTTTTGGTGATTTCTGCAGAGGCGGCTACAGAAGGGGAGGACAGCTCATAATAATGGCTGGAGCGAATGGAATTGTATCAAACACATGGAAACTATTTGTTTGATGTATTTGATACCATTCCAGTGATTCCGCTCCAGCCATTACCACGAGCCCGTCCTCCCCAATTCAGGTGCCACCACCCTCCTGTGAATTTCTGGTATATCATCAAAATAAATAAATCACAGCACATGTTTAGACTCATTCTGCAGTTTTTACCTGATTAAGTACAATCCCATTGGAAATGAATTTTGAAAGTTTATATTTCTAAGTTCAAAATGATGCTGTCGCTGCTTTCTGTTGACAAGACATATTGATAAATAGCAGTGGCGACCGGTCATACAGGGCAGTTGGGGCAGAGAAAAACAGGCGGGCGGGTTAGTTGCCTGTTGTGCATGTTATTTTGGCATTAATTCGTGTCACATATCAGTTTGCAAACAATGTAAAAACAAATGTATTGAGTGAATAAAGCTGCATACAAACATGAGCTCTTGCTTTCTTGAGTAAGGTAGCTCCAAAATGCAAGTGTTTCAGCCTAGCTCAGTGCTTTCTGTGGAATCTACAGGGAGAGCTAGGCAGTTCAAGCCCTGTTGGGTGCTGCTGTAACCGGTTCTGTGGAAGAGAAGGGAAAGCTCTGGACACAATTCTGCCGGTTGTCTCTCTTTTAATGACTACATAGAATAGATACAAATGCAAGGCAAATGTTAATGCTGCTTTCTGGACTCTGATACACAAGTATATTTGCCTGATAAAAGACAAAAGACAGTGCAGAATGCCGTGAGAAAATTGTCAAAAGAATCATCTCCCGCACAGTAGCTGTGCTACCCTTGCAAAGTTGCAATCAAAGTTGCACTTGAAATGTATCCCCATTCACAGTAATATAGTATATATTCCTACCAACAGCAGTACAACAACACTAAATCAATGACGATATCATTTTTGCTTGTCTTTTTTGTGCATTTGTGAACATTTGCTAACATGTGCATTCAAAAGACCGGAGCATACAGTTGGCTCCAATATTACTGGCACCCCTGACTGGCAATGCACAAAAAATACTTTAAAAATAGAAACAATATAATTATAGAGAGAAACTCAAAATACCAACATGTGAGAAATACTGTACTTGGATAATGTTTCAATGGAACCAACCAAAATCATGAACCATTGCATTTCTGTTCAAAATGTTGTATCAAGACTGCCCAAATGTGCCTAATTGGTTTATTAATAGCATGGTATTCTTTCATTGTAATAGCTACTGTAAATTGGACAGTGCAGTTAGATTAACAAGAATTTAAGCTTTCTGCCAATATCAGATATGTCTATGTCCTGAGAAATGTTCTTGTTATTTACAACCTCATGCTAATCACATTAGCCTACGTTAGCTCAACCGTCCCACGGGGATGCCACTGATATTTTTGATTCTTCAAGGTAGCCACCCTTTGCCTTGATGACAGCTTTGCACTCTTGGCACTCTTCCAACCTTTGAAATACTTTGCGGGTCTTTTACATTTTTTGCTTCTTTGAAATATTTTGCAGAGGTCTTTGAAATGTTTCGCAGTTCTTTGAAATATTTTACAGGTCTTTGAAATATTTCGCAGGTCTTTGAAATATTTCGCAGCTTTTTACAAAACTTTGCATGCCTAAATATTTTGCAGGCCTTTGAAATATTTAACTTCTACAGAACTTTGCATGCCAAAATATTTAGCTGGTCTTTGAAATATTTTGAAGACCTTTGAAATATTTAGCATCTTTGAAATATTTCCCAGGACTTAGAAATATTGTGCAGGTCTTTGAGATATTTTGCAGACCTTTGAAATTTTTTGCAGCTTTTTACAAAACTTTGCTTGCCTAAATATTTCTCAGGGCTTAGAAATATTTTGCTGGCATTTGAAATATATATATATATTTCACTCCTTTGAAATGTTTATTTGGTCTTTGAAATATTTTGCAGGCCTTGTAATATTTTGCTTATTTGAAATATTTTGCAGGTCTTTGAAATATTTAACAGATCATTTACCAAACTTCACAGCCCCAAATATTTTGCTGTCCAAAGATTTTGCAGCCTTTTACCAAATGTACCAATATTTTGCTGGCCTTTGACATATTTCGCTGGTCTTTGGAATATTTTGCAGGCCTTAGAAATATTTTGCAGGTTTTTTAAATATTTCGCAGCACTTTGTAATATTTAGCAGGCCTTTGAAATATTTAGCTTCTTTGAAATATTTAAATCATTTCACAGGCCTTTAAAATATTTCGCATGACTTTTACCAAATTTTGCAGGCCTTTGAAATATTATGCAGCATTTTAATAAATGAGCAGGCCGACATATTTTGCTGCCTTTTACCAAATTTTGCAGGACTCTGAAATATGTTCTAGCATTTTACCAAACTTTGTAGGCCTTTAAAATATTTTGAAGCCTTTTACCAAATTTTGCAGCCTATTATTTTGAAAGGTTGTTTGCCTACTTTAGGGCCACGGTAGTAGAGGGCTGTAGTACCAGCGGTTCCCGACAGAGATCATTGCGGCATGGTTGGCAGTTTTCATGCTGGCAATTTTGCGATTAAAATATATTGTTGTCCCGTAGATTATTTGAAAATGTTCGTCTTTCTGCTTTGTATGCGTTAGCCTACCTGTTGTATTAAAAGCACATCTTTGTCAAAGTATTCACACAATCAGAATTCGCTGCCTCAAGTTACTGTAAGTAGCCTACCTCTCCTCGTTGGGCGTGCGAGATCAAGTGCCCTAGTATATGTGTGGTCTCAATGAAATAGAGTAGGCTGCCTATGCATGGGCGGAGAAGCACGGGGCAGTTAACTTTCCTATGACATTTACTTCCTAAATATCAACTTGATAGAAACCGAAACAAACTAAATGGGCACTTGCCTGCTTCACAGAACATGGGATACATTGTGAGTTTGGGAATACAACAAAGACGGAACCGAACGTCATTCTATGATACTTTCATGGTTTTGTGAGAAACATGTATGGCGAAAAATATAGGATTAGCAGCTACATTACGCTGAACTCGGAGCTGGTTTGAACCGATTTGTCAACGACCCCTCTTAGTCTGGCATGGAGTATACAGAAGGATACCAAATTCACAACGAGCAACAATGTGTCTGTCTGCGTAATTAAAAAATTGAGGAAAGAGGGGCGGGACAAAGCTGCCTACCAGTGAACTGATACATATGTAAGTTAACTGTTAACTTTAGTTAGCTAGTTAAATCATTCTAATGTACCCTGACAATATAACCGGTAGTTTTGTAGGCCTAACTATTAGTTCACGTTATTTTGTCTTATATGTTTCAGGTACACAAAAGACGAGCCGATGGGAGTGACCACCCTCACCCCTGCAAAATAGCAGTCCCGTCGCAGATTTAAACAAACCACTGCCTCCGAACCACCATGATCCAGAAACTGTCGGATGCTCAATGGCGACCCGTCATTGTTTTGAGCGCCACACTTTTAGGTATTTTTTTTTCTTCTTAAATAACAAATTCAAGTTTTATTTGGGGGGGCTTGTCTGTTTTGCTTGTTATTTTGCCATTAATACATGTCATATCAGTTTGCAAACAATGTAAAAAACAGTTTTTTTTAAATTAAGTTAATAAAGCCGCATACAAACATGGTCTCTTGCTTTCTTGAGTAAGGCAGCTCAAAAATGCAGGCGTTTCAGCCTAGCGCAGTGCTTTCTGTGGTGGTGGGATTGGCAGTAGAAAATACATGAATGTCGTAATCGAAATTAAGGGTTGCCTCATCAACTTGTCGTCCTCTTATACCATAATTTGTACATCTCAATTGTCAGTAGAAACCACATTTGTTTCAGCAAGTCTGCCATATCAGCTATGTTTTTTTTAAAGGCAGCAAATGAGGCTGAATTAATTGTTTCGCGGCCAGACAAGGCTCAGCTGAAAGCCAGGTTTAGCAGTAGGAAGGTGTTGGGACAGCTTTATGTAGGCCCTACCAGTTTGTGGGCACCGTTTGTCACCGTTATAATGCACATGTATTGTTTAGTGTTGTGTAGTGGCTTTGCTGCCATGCATCCCACATGTTTTTTTTTTGTTGCCCCATCCAGATATACATGCTAAAATCGCCAGTGCGGTTGCTTGACTAGAGGCGCGAGGAATACTCTGTCAAGAGGACACAGATTCGCAACCTCTCTTCAACATTACTGGAGGCCAAATCTGGAAGCATTATTCTCAGACAGCACAGCAGCAGCTCCCCCAGCTAAAATAACGGCTTCCATTTCCAGCAGCGTGGAGACAACAACAAACGATAACATGGGACCATTTTTTTCATTTGTACACAATAAATAACAACATTCAGATCAACATGAGTAAATCATTTGAATGTGTTGGTCACTTTAGAAGTGGCGCTAATGCTCGGTTTTTGCCTACATTTAATGTAAGCTTGTTAGCTAGCCTGTGGTTGTTGCATAGTAATGAGACTTTTGTCCAGACTACTTTTTCTGGCGGAATTGATTTATTAAAGCAACATTTTCAATTTAGATGTGTAGTTCCTTGCCTTACTGTGTTGGCAACCGGTTTATAAAAGCAATAAGGCACCTCGGGGGTTAGTGGTATATGGCCTATATATCACGACTAAGGGCTGTATCCAGGTACTCCATGTTGCGTCATACAGAAGAACAACCCTTAGCTGTGGTAAATAGGCCATATGCCTTATTGCTTAAATATAGCCCAGTAATACCGAAATAAAATCGGATACAAAATCATCGCTATTTTGACTGCCTGTATGTGTCTTGCTTGTGTTTGATATTCTTGCCTAAATATACTGTTACAACAAAGTTTGTACGAACATGTCTATCATGTATTTTGTGTAGGCTACAACATGAAAAGAAATCACGCTTGAGCCATGGAATGCATATATCGAACATGTTGACCATATCTTTAGTGTACAACATGAAGTTTCCCCCTCCGTGTCAATAAGGGGGAAGAGGCAGTGGGAGCACTGAAGAAGCTACTTGGGCACCCAGCTAGCACAGGCCACACTCGGTTGGGTAAAGGCATGATCGGCTGAGAGTCAGCGTTGGGTGTCGTCAACTGGACCAACACCATGCCGACTTTGGGGGGGGGGGGGGGGGGTAGATGGGTAATATTAATATGAATTTGTTAATATGACTTTGCATCGGTACACTTCTGGTGGGATTCTGGCAAGATACCGACTCCAGAGTGGCGCAGTGGTCTAAGGCACTGCATCTCAGTGCTAGAGGCGTCACTACAGACCCTGGTTCCAGGCTGTATCATAACGGCCTTGATTGGGAGTCCAATACGGCAGCGCACAATTGGCCCAGTGTCTTCAGGGTTAGGGTTTGGCCGTCATTGTAAATACGAATTTGTTCTTAACTGACTTGCCTAGTTAAATAAAAAATACAAAAAAGTTCTGGTAGACAGAATCAACCCGATTCTGGGCAGTCATTCAATATGGCACCCGGATTCGGCTGATTAAATCAGTTCTGTCTCACCAGAATGGGGCCACGATGGGGTCAAGTATTTGTTTCTAGCTGGGCGGCAGCTACATAAGAATCACACATTTGCAGAAATCTATGTATAATTAGCCACTGTAAATCGGGTTCCAGAAAATCCGGAACCGCAGCCACAGCCAACAGTGTTGAAAAATACAATTATAATAATATGAAATTTAGAATGTGTTATTAAGACTGAATAATCAAGTCTTATAAAATAATTTACATCACAAGACAGAACAATACTCTATTGCCAACAGAATATAGAATAGAATATATTGATGTAGCTATTCTAATTTCTCAATTATATTAATCTTTTCAATTGTTATTTAAGTGATAATGCCCGAGAAGCCGGTGTTTGGAGAATATATTGGCACGGGTGTTGTTAGGCCGGAGACGAAGCCGGCTTCTCGGGCATTATCACTTAAGTGTTGACCCTCCAGTCCAGAATATAGCAGAGAACTGGATTGTTGCGACCATCAGGTGGCGCAAAGGCATAGATGTGACGAATTGTAAGTATTAAGTCATTTATTTATTTACATAGCCAAAAAACGGACAGCCCTCTGAGGACAACCCATTTAAAAGATGACTGTGATGAAATACAATAATTAGTTCCTCAGTTATTATTTGAAGAGCTTTTACAGAGTGAAGGTTTGATGGAACTATAAAAGATCTTGAAGGCGAATTTAAACGGAGCATTATTAGGGCAGACGGTCAGTGATCTTCTGTGTGCGGATGCACTGCGCGCTTCGCTTTCTGATGAGGCATCCTCAGCTCTACAACACACAGATCCTGTAAAGATGGAGTTTAGCGAGAGGAAAAGAAGAAGGAAATCTCAGAGCTTCAAACTGGTCCATGAGCAAGAGCAAGGTAGGGGATACGGGAGACTGTGTGTCTGTCTCTGTGTCTGTGAACGTCTGGCGCTGTGAGCAAGTCAGTGCTACACTGTAAACAATAGGCTAGAGATGGCTACGTCAGTACATAGGTATGTACCTGTTATGCATGTATAACTCACTCGTCATGGTTTCCAAAAAATAGCTAGGTGAGTGAGTATTAAAAAAAGGAAATTCAACCAACGCAACGAACTAAGAAAATCCAGAGAGCATTTAGGCAGTGGATCAGTGATTTTGTACAGAATATGATTAGAATATTATTTTATGTGTTTTACTCTTGTATTTGGCTAGCCTTTAGGGCACTTTGTTGTGAACTAGCGAGAATAATCTTTCTGAGAGCTGCAACTGAGAGTGTTTTTAGTGAGAAAGATTTCGTCATACAATACCACCCACAGGTGGTGGAATCTGGGCTGAATGGGAGGAGGGTGGAGAATCATTGGTTTACATCACAGCCCACAGAATTACCATAGCATAGTGCATGATGTGGGCCTAGACAGAGGAATGCAATGTTTTCATACATATACGGAGTGTACAAAACATTAGGAACACCTGCTCTTTCCATGACAGACTGACCAGGTGAATCCAGGTGAAATCTATGATCCTTTATTGATGTTACTTGTTAAATCCACTTCAATCAGTGTAGATGAAGAGGAGGAGACAGGTTAAAGAAGGATGTTTAATCCTTTAGACATTTAAGACATGGATTTTGTATGTGTGCCATTCAGAGGGTTAATGGGCAAGACAAAAGATTGAAGTGTCTTTGAAAGGGGTATAGGTGCCAGGCACACTGGTTTGAGTGTGTCAAGAATTGCAACGCAGCTGGGTCTTTCACGGTCAACAGTTTCCTGTGTGTATCAAGAATGGTCCACCACCCAAAGGACATCCAGCCAACTTGAGACAACTGTGGGAAGCATTGGAGTCAACATGGGCCAGCATCCCTGTGGAACACTTTCGACACCTTGTAGTCCATGCCCCGACGAATTAAGGCTGTTCTGAGGGAAAAAGGTGGTGCAACTCAATATTAGGAAGGTGTTCCTAATGTTTTGTACATTCATTGTATGTCAACCCTCATATGTATATTATCATCAGTCATACAAACATCATTTTATTTATTTTAATGTCATTATTTTGGATGTACACCAAACTACCCTGATTGTGCCCTAGATATTACAGATCTCTGGTATTTTTATTTTCACAGATTTTGACGCAAGGAGTTTTGACAATGCCGTCAATATTCATGTCAATGGAGCATCAAAAGATACTGCCATGCCAGAAGGTATGATATTCATGCTCTTTATTTTAGTCAGGAAAATTACACACACACACACACACACACACACACACACACACACACACACACACACACACACACACACACACACACACACACACACACACACACACACACACACATCCTCTCTTTCTAACTCCTCTCTTTCCTCCCCAGCCTGGTTGGGTGATGAGGGTGTGGAGATTAAGAGACAGATCACAGGCATGATGCGTTTGCTGAGTGACAAGGCCGGCCGGATGTACCAGCGTGTGGGAGCAGAGGGAAACAGCCTCAAACAGGAGCCCCAGGAGGAGCACCTGAGCTGGGCGCAGCCGGCTGCTTTGCCACCAGACCTGGAAGACCCCCAGATCAGTGTCTGGAGCTCAGCAGGGGAAACAGAGCCCAGTCCCATGTCTATACCCAATCTAGTCCCCAACGGCCAGGGGTCTGGCCAATACGGCACACGCTCCAAGACCCAGAGGATGCTCAACACAACCACCAAAGGCACAGTCAAAACTAATGGTAATGGGGGGGGGGGGGGGGGGGGGTCTCTTTATGAGGTCTAGAGAGCAGACAATTTCTGCAGAACCAGACAGCCACATCATTATACAGAGCAGTGACATCATAAAGAGGCCTCTATCAGTCCCTGTCTGGTAAGGCAGACAGACAGTGGAGAAGCTTGTGTCATTTAAACAGTCAGACAGAGGCATGGGGTGTCAGAGCTGCCTGGGCAAAAGGTTTGTCCCATGTAATGACACATGTGTATATGTGTGTGTATGTGTGTCTGTGTGTTCCCGTGCAGATGTGGCTCCTGCAGTGGTAGAGGCTCCCTGCTGTATGTGTAACTGTAAGAGCACCTTACAGGCTATTCTACAGGAGCTACGCACCATGAGGAGGCTAATGCAGACACAGAAAGGTTCCCAGGAGAAGCAGGAGCACAGGGCCCCTCCCTGCCCCCCTTGCCCTGTCCCTACAGCTCCGCGTCGCAGACCCCGCAAGAGACGTCCTGTCCACAAGGTTGCTCCACTGAGCGCACCCAGCAAGAGGGCATCTGTTCCCCCTCTCCCCCCCTCATCCCCCGCCTGTGTACCCCTGGAGTCCGGGGGAAGGAGGGAGAGGGGGAGCAGAGAGCTGGAGAGACCTGTGCACACCCCTGCCTCACCCTCCACCTCACCCGAGCTCTCAGTACAAACCCTGTCCATGCAGAACAAGCCCATCCCTGGTGACGATACACACAATCCTAACTATAGACAACCCAAAGGTCTTCAATCCTCAGAGGTATGGTGCACTGTGTGTGTGTGTGTGTGTGTGGGGGGGGGGGGGGGGGGGTAGTGTACTATCAGTCTGTCTGTCTCTGTCGAATGTGCCCCTCTTTCTCTCTCTCTCTCCCCCAGAGTGAGGTGCGTCTAGCGGAGGACTATGAGGTGTTTATTCCCAAGGCGCAGCTGGACTCAATCCTGGTCAACTACACACGCTCTGGAAGCCTGCTCTTCAGGAAGTTGGTGGGTCTTATTAACCTTATCACTGGCTTTATTCACTTTATTTATGTTGATTGACACACCATCTTGGTCACAGGTGTGCGCCTTCTTTGACGACACCACGCTAGCTAACTCACTGCCCAACGGCAAGAGGAAGAGAGGTCTGAACGACCAGAGGAAAGGACTGGACCAGAACATTGTGGGAGCCATTAAAGGTAGGAAAGAAACACACTGTGAGAGTAGAGTGGAGTGGAGAGAGATCGGGCATGGAGCGAGAGAGAGATGTAATATCTATTTGTTTTGTTGGGTCTTCTGTAAATCTCCCGTGCTGTGTCTAGTGTTTACAGAGAAGTACTGCACAGCTCACAGAATAGAGAAGCTGCCAGGCCCTCGAGATTGGGTCCAGATACTACAGGACCAAATCAAACTTGCCCGCAGACGACTAAAGAGAGGTAGGGGTGTGTGTGTGTGTGTGTGTGTGTGTGTGTGTGTGTGTGTGTGTGTGTGTGTGTGTGTGTGTGTGTGTGTGTGTGTGTGTGCGTGTGTGTGTGCGTGCGTGCGTGCGTGCGTGCGTGCGTGTGTGTGGGTGGGTTCAGAATGTATCTTACTGAAACTATGTTGTTTTGTGAACTCAGCAGAGGCTACAGACCCTCAGGACATCTTCAACAGACCTTGCACAGGTACACACATATGCACACACATGACAACAGTCGCTGCACCTGACATTCCCCCCTCGCTCACCCATCCGTCCCTGGTTTATGCACCTTGGGTGTAATGGCTCTGTCTTTGGCCGGTATGTTTAAGTGAGGCGATCCCCCTGACATCTGACATTCTCTTCTCAGACTCCCAAAATGTCAGCTAATTAGTTTCACACGGTGCTACTCTCTCCTGCTCCTCTCTATTTCAACTTACTCTTACACACACACACACACACTCCCCTTCTCTCTCCTCTGTCTCTCACGCTCTTTCACCAATCCCTCTACTCTCTTTCTCATGTCTCCCATCTTTATCTCTCTCGCACTCCTTCTTTCTTATTATTTCCCTCGCTCCCTCGCTTTTTCTCTCTTTTGCCCTCCACGTCTGTTTCTGTCTTCCCTCCCTCTCTGTCTACCCTGCTCCTTTCTCCCTCTGTCTGTCTGTAGTTCTCTATTACCTCATCGTGTATCAGTCCAGAAGTTCTGTAACATTAGGGTGGGGGATGTGGACACTGTCCAGAGGATGTACTGAACTGTGTTAGACTGGACTGAGCTCACCCCCTTTAACAGCAGCTCTCATATGAGAACAGCAGTACACTGGAGACTAGCAAACTCTCTACATTAACAGTAGTCAGTGGTGTACTTAAGTAAAAATTATTGAAAGTACTACTCAAGTAGTTTTTTGGGGGTATCTGTACTTTACTTTTACTTCACTACATTCCTAAAGAAAATAATGTAGTTTTTACTGCAGACATTTTCCCTGACACCCAAAAGTACTCTTTACATTTTGAATGCTTAACAGGACAGGAAAATGGTCCAATTCACACACTTATCAAGAAAACATCCCTGCTCATCCCTACTGCCTCTGATTTGGCAGACTCACAAACACAAATGCTGCATTTGTAAATTATGTGTTGGAGTGGGCCTTTGGCTATCTTTTGATACTTAAGTATATTTTAAAACTAATACTTTTAGACTTTTACTCAAGTAGAATTTTACTGGGTGACTTTCACTTTTACTTGAGTTATTTTCTATTAAGGTATCTTTACTTTTACTCAAGTATGACAATAGGGTACGTTTTCCACCACTGACAGTAGTATCGTAGTAAATGCTGAACATCTGTATGTTTGCTTCACACAATACTGTGAACATATTGTGAGATGACACTTTCCACATTATCATTTTATTTTCCCCATTTTGTAATGGCCACACACCTTTTATTTTCTTTCTCGTTCTTGGGTGTGTTTTAATTTTAATTTAACTAGGCAAGTCAGTTAAGAACAAATCCTTATTTACAATGACGGCCTACCCCGGCCAAACCCTAACCCGGACGGCGCTGGGCCAATTGTGCGCCGCCCTACGGGACTCCCAATCATGGCCGGTTGTGATACAGCCTGGAATCAAACCAGGGTCTGTAGTGACGCCTCTAGCACTGAGATGCAGTGCCTTAGACCGCTGAGCCACTCGAGAGCCTAGTTAAATAAAGGTTAAATAAATAAATAAATGTTTTAATGTGGATTGATAACTATGGTGGTATCATATTCTTGCAATAGAATCTCTTCAGCTGTCTGGAGAGAGGGAGGAGAGGGAGTTTCTATCAACAGGTAACACCACACACACACACACACACACACACACACACACACACACACACACACACACACACACACACACACACACACACACACACACACACACACACACACAGGTTATAATTTGATAATTTAATTACATTTGATATAACAATGTTTTAATTGAAAATGTGTCCTGTAGGCTATGACTACAACAAGCCAGCATGTTTGGTTAAGGTGGGGAAGGATGTGACTGATTGATGCCGGTGCTGTGAACCAGCAACGTGCAATGAAGATACAACGCACTGTACTTTATGTCTTTGTTGCTCCACTAACTTGATGCGTTGTGCCTCTTTAGAAAGTCCATTTTGGAGATGTATTGTTCTTTTACAGCTATGTCAAAATTGTATTGTGGTTGTAGAGAAAAAAACATGACAGTGACCAAAATAAGTTGGTTAGTGAAATGTAGTTAGTTTCCATGGACTGCTTTGTTTTACATATGCACACCACATGCACACACACAGACACACACAGAAATACACACACACACCAGTCTGACCAGTATAGTCTAGCTGGTTCTGCTGGCTGACCAGCAAAGTCTAGCTAGTTATGCTGGAAGACCAGCATGGTCTAGCTGGTCTGACCAGCATGGTCTAGCTGGTTATGCCGGCAGACCAGCCTTCGTTGTGTTTTCACTGGTGACCTACCTTCATTGTGTTTTTGCTGATGACCAGGCTTCGCTGTGTTTTCGCTGGCAGACCAGCCTCTGTTGTGTTTATACTGGTGACCAGCTTTCGTTGTGTTTTCGTTGGTGACAAGCCTTCGTTGTGTTTTTCGCTGGTGACCAGCCTTTGCTGGGTTTTGGACACTGGTGATCATTGAAAAACATGCTAGCAGATACCCAGAGACATAAAAATGGTATCCACAAGTTCATCTGACTCTGGGGAAGGAGATAAAGGGCCTCATTGCCAAAATTCTCACGTATCCCTTTAACTGAATTGTTCGAAACAAGATTCATGTTAGAAATGAGAGGATCGTCCAGAGTCCAGGTCATGTGGGAAACACTCTCAGCAACAAGCAAATGTGTGCTTCCCCACCATAGACCAGGGTTCAAATCCGACTCACCCTTAATGCTATGTGTCTGTCTAAGTAATGCAAAAAATACTAAAGGTAGAGTGGAATTCCACTCTCCATAAAATTAATGAGAGGTTTTTTAGTGCAGGACTTAAATTAACACTCAGTGTTGTAAAATAACCCCTTGGTGTTAATAACCAGAGTTGAGCGTGATTGTGTCATTTCTACTCTGTAGTATAACATTGACACTCAAAACCACGCCTATCATATTTCCCAGCATGCTTTATTGCAGGTATATTTTTTTGAATTGTTGGTGTCAATATCTGTGTTTTTGCATGCATGTTGACTGATAAATGGATTGATTGAGTAATCTTATGCTGTACCAAGCTAAATAACATACCTTTTTCTAAACTAATCCAATCCATTAGCAGTTGGACTTATTGCACCCTTTACTGAGATGATTGTTCCAGTTGAAATGGTTTAGGTCAGGGATGGGCAACTGGTGGCTCCCTTTTTGTATACCCGCAGATGAATTTCCAAAAACAGAATAATTTTTTCTTTTTGGGGGGGGCGGGTTTCGGTCTCAATTTACTGTTGAGAGTTAGAATAGTACAATACACAAGGTGCAATTTCTAAATTTGGTTGTGCTTGAGCAGTTTTTTCTTATGTCAATCACTAGCTAGGTTTCCATCCAAAGGAAATATGCTAATTTTCCCAGAAGTGTTGTTGTGGATAAAAGGCAGTGGGTGATGTGGATGTAGTGCACACACAAAATCTACTTTTTTGCTTACGTTTTCATGTACCGAATAAAAATCTAAAGTTCAATGTGTTTCCATCGCATTTTCAACTCTACCGATAGTTTTGTCACAAAAACTATTGCATTAAATGGAAAATCTGCCTACCCTGGCCTTGGCACGTGTGCTCTAGCCAAAAGCTTGCAGATACGGTGCAGGTAGGCTGTGCGTGCGGTGGTCTACATGATGAGATTATTATGAATAAGAGCGAGAATATATTTTTGGGTCAAATGGCAGTCAAGCATCAATCATCATGTCACCTGAATAATACCCTCAATATTTATTGTAAAGGTGCATCAATATCACCGTGCACTTTCACCACCCTGTGAAGTTCATCATAACCTTTTTGATCTGTAGCCTAATAAACTGCATGGTTTCCCGAGTCATAGTGGGAGGACTACACACCATATCATCTCATGACTCCCAAGTTTACTTCAATATGATGGTTATCATATCGATATTTGCGCATAAAGGCGATTCCACCACAATTTCTTCCATAATTAATTTTACCAACACAAAAAGATCCCACCATGTCGAATGAACAAATGATCTGTCAGCATTTATAAAATTGTACTGAAACTACCTGTTTCCATCACAGCTGACGTGATTCCTTTTTTATAAGGTATGACTTTACCCACATTAAAACTGGATGGAAATGTGGTTACTGACAGTCACTCAATTAGCCCATGTCAACATTTTTTTTTTAGACTGCTAAATTAGTCTAGCCAGCTATCTAAACTTAGTTATCATGGTTGAATTACATGATTTTGTTAGTCACTCTCCCTCAGATATCATATTAAAAACTGCAAACATTTCTCTCCACCCTATGGAAAAATGTGAAGATTTGCAGGAAATTACCTGTAAAATTGTAAAATCTTCTATACGCCCAATGGAAAAATATGTAGAGTGGCAAAAAAGAAAATCGGGAAATTAACTTCAGTTTTTTTTTTCTCCTGTCCAGCGACGACACTAAAATGTTAGGGCCGGCTCTGACTGCATATGTGGGTATGGATGTGGTTACGCAGACCCGCGAGCCACTGTGGGCCCCTCATGATGAGTTCAGATTTTTTGTGGCCCCAACCCAAACAAAGTTGCCCATCTCTGGTTTAGGTAGTCTCCTTTGTCCAATTCTCCCTACCTTGACAGTCATTCTAAATGCTGGTTGCAAATTCCAATTGCTGAATATCTTGACTGTCTGGATTGCAATAGGAATTACATATCACTTTGCAAGCCAGCATAATGTGACATGCTTGTTGTGGCCTGCAAACCAGGAGTTTCAGACCACTGTGTTGGGGTAAAACTAGGCTGTTGAGGTATAGCCTTATGATACAGTATGTAATGTGTTGTCATGAAGGGTAACATTTTAAGGACACTATATTCACTTAGGCACTCACTTGGTGAAACTACTGGTTTGATAAGAATTAAATGCAAAACCATGTTTCTGTCACTAGCTAACACAGTCACGGTGACTCACGGGTGATAATTCCAATGTTCACTAACTGGCACTCTGGGGTATATGCAGATATTTGCCCACATTTGCATATATCCCAGTGTGCTAAATTCATTAACGCCAGTAAATGGAATTTGCACAATTATAATACAATTCAAGTTTGACCATTTTTAAAATTCCAATTCCATTCATTGGGATGTTTTTATTTTCCAATTCCAATTCCATTCCAAGGATGGTTTTGTTCTTCAATTCCAATTCAATTCATATTACGACAGTCTAAATCCAATCCAATTCCATTCCAAGGATGGTTCATGTTCAATTCCAATTCAGACAATCTAAATTCTAATTTAAATCAAATGAAGTTGTTTGAAGATTGCTGCAATTCCAAGTAAATTCTCTACTTCCTGCTTGAATTCGAGAATTGAATTTGAAATACAATTGGAATTGACCCCAACCCTGCTGGTCACCAGCGAAAACACAACGGCTGGTCACCAGTCTGTGCTGGTCTATGCTGTTTTTTTTCAGCAGGGTTGTTGTCTCTTTATGACTGTTTATCTGAAAACAAAGGTGGATAACTTCCTGGTAACTCTTTGTTTTGCACTTGTAAAGTCCCTCAGTCCTACAAAATAAAAACAACATCTCTTCCAGGTGACATCTTTGAACTTATGAACCTCAAATGTACGGATTGCGCCTTTTAAAATAGTTCTGGTTTTGTATACCATGTAGACTGTAATGTGTTGTCTTAATGGCATTCTAACCTGCCACTCACTATGCACCTCAGTGCCATTTATGTTATTAATGTGACCAATAGGACAGTACTGTTTTTATTTGTGTTCACTGTGCCACCTGCCAACACCTTCATGTAAGGCTCCTTTGTGTACATGTACAGTTGACTGTGTATAATACATATTAAACTAAATATGATCTGATGGTACTGTGTTTTAGTTGATGATGAGTGCTGCTTTGAGAGCAAACACTGTAATTGATAGCTCCTTTGATTATGTCAGTATCGTGCTAGAATTATGAACAAGAGTTCAAGTGAGATTGTCAGAACTGATAATGAGCAAGTACACGGTGTTGGGGTGAAATTAGGGTTCGCGTTAAAGGGCAATTACACCACTTTCCAACCTAATTTTCATTACCTCCAGCACCATACCAGTGTATACATATGTGAAAATACAAAGTTAAAAAGTTCTACCCGATGACATCATCAAAAGTTGAAACATTTTTAAAACAGTGATTTTCTCCATCTAGTGTTTGCCAGGAGCCCAACACCATTCTGGTTCTGTTGGAACAAATCAAAAGCCTCCTCTCCATACCACAGACAGGTGGAAACATCTTGGGTGCGTTTGAGTGGTAAGGCGAAAGCAACTGACTGTAGACAAAAGTTGCGGAAGGAAGTCGGGGAAGGTGTATCTGCGACATCCGAAACTCGGACAATAATGTAGTTTTCCAACAGCAAGGCTCACATTGCAGTGTTGCATTTGTTTATAATTTTTTTTCTTTGTAATGTCGAAATAAACATGGCTCCAACCCTTACATCACACACTCACAAACTGAAATCATATGTGTGTACATTGTACAATCAATCAGTGAGAGAGCATCAAATATCTCATTCCTTTGTACATATCCACTGTATACAGGAATCACGGCAAAGTTGTTTCCTGTTTCAGTCATGTCTTTGGTCACTAATGCGCGTGGTTGGCAATAGTCTCCCACAATGCAGGCGATGGCTGCAGGATGTAGTTGGTAACAACTGCAGAAACTTGCAGTCGACTGTAGTCAAAAGTTCCATTCCTCTGATCAGACGCTGCTCAGACGTTGCTGACGCCTATCAGATCTTAAAACAATATGTTACGTATCAGCTAACCACATCATATATTATAGCAATATTGTGCCCAACTGCACAGTCGGTTGACGTGGTATGCAACGTCTAAACCGGGGAACACGACTAAAACCTTAAATGGCCTTTGATCACATGATTTTTGTAAAGTTCATACAGTCCACATGTAGGCGCTAGTCGGACATTTTTAACCCCATAATGCAATACACTTTGAAAGATGGTCACCGACTTTACAAAAATGATCCACTCGAACGTGCCCCTAGACATTATGAATTTTCTACTATAAATTATAGTTTATGTTCCCATTGCTTAACCGTCATATCAGCACCATTCAGTAGTTCCAGATGCATCAATGCCTTTGTGCTGACATATTAGGAGTATAATTGTAAGACGTCATTTAAATTACATTTAGCAAGTCGATTAATGCAAATCATTCATTCAGTCATTCATTTGCAAAGTTATCAGTGTCTTCCCACATGGTTAAAACCACACTAATGACACGTTTTATAAAAACCGATAGCCTACTGAACATATACTGGCATTCAGAGGTCATTTAACATTGAATGTACAATCATATACCATTATGCATGCACTGTTTCTACTGTGAATACTATAAACTAGATTACAACATATGTAATACTACTGATGTGAGGGATCACATTGGAGGGAAAATACTAAATTAAAGGTACAATCCATTGTTGACTTTTTATTGCCAGACTCTGCGGTTCTTTAAAGGGAAGGTAAATCGCCAGTCTCCTTGTGAAGGACCCTTTGTGATCTCGTGCGACAGACAAAATAGTATTTTTGCTCGTGCTTAATCGAAAAAAATCCCCAGTTGTGATTACTTTCCTCACGTTGCGATATAATCTGACGCATGTACATCTATTTATTTTATGCACCTCCCAACGCCGAATAAATGTAATATTCTGTTGTAAAACAAGAAATAAAAAGGAATGTATTTTTCGTCAGGCTATCTTCAGAGGCACCCGATTTACTCCAAATGCATTCTGGTACCGTCCCTTCTCTTGTATCGGGAGACCCGAAGCTAAAGCAAAACCGGTAAGGATAAACTGGTGAGAGCAATTAAAGGGGAAATGTTATAGGAATATACCTCCGCTTCAGCCCTGTAAATGCAAGGGGGGGTACTTTAAATATATCGTAGGCAGCATATGATGACAAACTGTGTGCAAGTTGCATGTATGGCGCTATTTTATTGTTACAAAGTCTGTTGTTGCACGTCTTGCATGACGTTGGACACGAAGGGGTTAATTTTTTCCACCGCCGACATTTTTATCCACTGCGCCTCCCGCTTACTTCGAACCATAAAATGCTCCTTATTGTTCTGGTTTCGATAACTGAAATGATGAATACAGTACTATTTTGTACGCTTTTTAAATCCTGTATGAGGCCCAATCAGTCACACTTGATTGATAGCTAACTCTTTGATTAGCAAACGTTAGCTCTCAGGCAGGTTTGTTCAAATCGGTGGGCTTTTCCTGTCTTGCAGCTAGCCCACCGAATTATTGTTAACATAATGTTTTACTGTCTGTAGATAGTTAATATTTCTAACTTTTGACTGCTGAAGTTGAAAGTTGGCTGCAAATGACTGGTGCATGATTTAACTGGAGCTGGCGCACACTAGCCCAACTTCACATCCTCCTCGCACTGTTTCAGGAGCCTCCAAAACGCCCCTGTTAAACCGTTTGAAACTAGGCCCTGAGCGCAACAATTTAGCCAGAGCCATGATGAAATAAAGGCTCGATCACACAGGGAAAGTTTGCTCCTAGTCCTAGCCTGCTGCTGGGATTTTGTTTCATAGAATGTATTCTATTTCTGTTTTATTTATCAAAGAAATGACATGAGAGGTCTGATTCTATGTCCATAAATGTGTTTGTAAACAGTGATGTAGTGCTATCTTTTTTAGGGGAGGGAGCGAAACATTTTTTTAAATGATGTCATCATTTCTCAATTAAAGTTTGTACCAACAGATGTAGCCTATTTAAAATCATTGTAGAACAGGCCTATGCATAAAATGCATCCTCCAAATGTAACGTCTTCCTATGCCCACACATATTGTCAGAGATTTTTAATATTTTTAATACCCATAACACCAAGTTTGGCATACCTCGTTTCAATATAGGCCAACACTGTCAATTGTGAATGTTAAATCTTCACGTTTTACCAGTGGACACTCCAAACTGCATGCCAATCCATTTGATCTCAATAAGTTTCATGGGAATATATATTTTGATCTTCTTGAATTACTGTTTCTTACATGAATTAAAGCAGATGGTGTTAACAAACTATTAGCCTTTCTTGTAGGCCTATATTGTTTCAATCAAAACATAGGCCTATATCCTGCCTAGTTTTGGCCACGAGGGGAAAAAAATGACTTTTCAGCTTCAGATAAGAAATGACTGAGGTGTTTTTGGTGTAACATATAATAGGCCTATTAAGCTACAGTATATAGGCCCTACTATTATTTTCAGTTCTGTTATGTAACATACTAATTCATAATTGTGAGCTTGCGAGGCATTGATTCAGCTTTGATTACTAAACAATCACCATTGTGAGAACTGATCATCTTCTATTTGTAATAATAATAAGTGATGAGTAGGACTATTAGCATGGGCAACATATCTTGTTGAGGGTTATTTTAAGCGATTTCAGTGTCCTTTGAATCGTGGTGGTGAAAGGACTGCACCTTAACCAAGTGGTCACACATCGTTCTGGGTTCCACTACTCAAGAGGGGTCCGTGGAGTTTTATGAACATTAAGGCAGGCACAGTGAATTTGGTTCCTAGATCTTGTTAGTTTGATGATTCATGGGGTGGATCCATTTGTTTTGCATATGGAATAGGGGTGGTACGTTTCTGTAAGCTAAGGAGTTCAAGTGCATCGTACATGATCCCGAAGTCCATAACAACCTGTTTTGAGGACAGCTGTTTTAGCAACCCCTGGTAGAGTTTTCTGTCTGTGGCGGTTCTTGTTAAGTTGGATTTGGCCCACACAAAGTGGTCAAACCTCCGACCGACTGGCTTCTGCACACACGCCAGAGAGAGGGAAGGCAGGGGGAAAAAAACACCATTTACCTACCTATAGGCTACTATAGCCTACATATTCATTTACTATAATATTCATGGAATTTGAGTGGTAATTAAATAGAATTGATCAGAATACATTTCCAGAAATATTTTTACCAGCTTTTGTATTCTCAAATTGCGGCTCGGCCTGTGCTCCCCATGCAGCCCTATGGCAGCACTACATCCCTGGTAGGCAGCTCACTAGAACAATCAAATAAGATTTAGTAATACTGACTTTGAAACAATCTGTCTAGATGGATTTCTCCTACTTTAAACATCTCTGACAGTTCTAAGCAGTTAATTTTTTCCCTCAAATGTATTTTGAGTAATTCATTTATGATTGATTTTAGATAGGATTTTGCAACAACTTAAAAACATGAATCAACTGATTCAGCCACTAAAATATACATAAATTAACAGGCAGTTTTAGTTGTATTAGGTATTTGCAAGTTCTCACTTTGGACATTTTGGAGTTATAACCTAATCTCCATAAATAGCAATATAACGTAGTCAATCATTCATCAACATTCTTCAACACTATTGATACCCGAGGATACATTTTAACCAGATGTCAGCATCCGCTATACCTGTACCTTTTCAGTTTAGTCGTAGTTACACAACAACTGGATATTTCATGTTTTACACCCTCTCTCCTTCACTCATCTCTCAGCCCTTCTCTGTTCCGTTATCTTTAGTCACTGTATCCTGACCCTAGATGCTGATTTGGTTGAACAGAGTAGAAGTGTAGTCAGTGGTGAATGTCCAGCGTTACTCCAGACATGTTTCTCATCCCACTCTTCCCTTTTCCCGCTCTTCTGTCCACCTCAGGTTATTGACTGAGATCCCAAAGTGTTTCCAGCCATGTCGGTCAGAGAGTCGTTTAACCCAGAGAGCTACGAGCTAGACAAGAGCTTCAGACTCACACGCTTCACTGAGCTCAAAGGAACGGGCTGCAAGGTGGGTTTTTCTACACCCCTAGCGCTGTAAAGAGAGAGTTATTAGGCGACATCTAAGACTGCCTACTGGTATAATGGCATTAAATAGAATGTTAATGTCCACTCAGTCTTTGCTGCTTACAAATATTATTTGCTGTATCCCTAGCTTCAATATTAAATAATGTTTGGGAGCAATGAGCAGACATTTACATTATGTTCATAACTATACAATGTAAACTGTGATGAGTGTGAGAAGCACTACAAATGTTAACATTAGGATGATTACGATTATGCTTGACTTGTACTTCTAAGGTAATCTGCTTGTTATTCCCTAGGTGCCCCAGGATGTGCTACAGAAGCTTCTAGAAGCCCTGCAGGAGAACCACTATCAGGAGGATGAACAGTTCCTTGGGGCTGTCATGCCCAGACTTGGTATGAACACATACACATATGCACTTTAATCACATCCATTCTTTATATAACTTTTACAGTTTAATAATAACTGTTCTATGCAGGCATTGGTATGGACACCTGTGTCATCCCCCTCCGACACGGGGGCCTTTCTCTCGTCCAGACGACAGACTACATCTACCCCATAGTGGACGACCCCTACATGATGGTATGTTTTCATTATGTACCACTCTTTGTGTTACTGTTTTCAGCTATACCACATGCTTTAGGTCCTGTGAATATCATATACAGTGAATTCTGAAAGTTATTCAGACCTCTTGACTTTTTCCACATTTTGTTACGTTACAGCCTTTTTCTAAAATTGATTAAATCGTTTCCCCCCTCAATCTACACACAATACCCCATAATGACGAAGCAAACACAGGGTTTTTAGACAAATGTATTAAAAATGAAAAATGGGAAATATCACATTTATATAAGTATGCAGAGCCTTTACTCAGTACTTTGTTGAAGCACCTTTGGCAGTGATTACAGCCTCAGGTCCTCTTGGGTATGACGCTAGAAGGTTGGCACAGCTGTATTTGGGGAGTTTCTCCCATTCTTCTCTGCAGAGCCTCTCAAGCTCTGTCAGGTTGGATGGGGAGCGTCGCTGCACAGCTATTTTCAGGTCTCTCCAGAGAGGTTCGATCTGGTTCAAGTCTGGGCTCTGACTGGGCCACTCAGACATTCAGTCACTCCTGCGTTGTCTTGGCTGTGTGCTTAAGGTTGTTGTCCTGTTGGTAGATTAACCTTCACCCCAGTCTGAGGTCCTGAGCACTCTGGAGCAGGTTTTCATCAAGGATCTCTCTGTACTTTGCTTCATTCATCTTGCCCTCGATCCTGACTAGTATCCCAGTCCCTGCCGCTGAAAACATCCCCACAGCATGATGCTGCCACCACCATACTTCACCGTAGCAATGGTGCCAGGTTTTCTCCAGAGGTGACGCTTGGCATTCAGGCCGAAGAGTTCAATCTTGGTTTCATCAGACCAGAGAATCTTGTTTCTCATGGTCTGAGAGTCCTTTAGGTGCCTTTTGGCAAACTCCAAGCGGGCTGTCATGTGCCTTTTACTGAGGAGTGGCTTCTGTCTGGCAACTCTACCGTAAAGGCCTGATTGGTGGAGTGCTGTAGAGATGGTTGTCCTGCTGGAAGGTTCTCCCATCTACACAGAGGAACTCTGAAGCTCTATCAGTGATCACTGGGTTCTTGGTCACCTCCCTGACCAAGGCCCTTCTGCCACGATTGCTCAGTTTGCCGGGCGGCCAGTTCTACCCTTCCCCAGATCTGTGCCTCAGCACAATCCTGTCTTGGAGCTCTGCAGACAATTCCTTTGACCTCATGGCTTGGTTTTTGCTCTGACATGCACTGTCAACTGTGAGACTTTTATGTAGACAGGTGTGTGCCTTTCCAAATCATGTCCAATCAATTGAATGTTCCACAGGTGGACTCCAATCAAGTTTTAGAAACATTTCAATGGAAACAGGATGCACCTGAGCTCAATTTTGAGTCTCATAGGGTCTGAATACTTATGTAAATAAGTATATATATATACATTTTTTTGCAAACATTTCTAAAAACCTTTTTTTGCTTTGTCATTATGGGGTAGATGGTAGTATGTGTTGACTGATGAGGAACATTTTTTATTTAATTCCACAAAATGTGGGAAAAAGTCAAGTGGTCTGAATACTTTCCGAATGCACTGTAGATTGAATAGTTACGGAGAGCTTTGGACAGGAGTCTTTCACCTTGAGCGGAGTATGTGTTATCTTCATTCATACACTATACAGTGAGGGAAAAAAGTATTTGATCCCCTGCTGATTTTGTACGTTTGCCCACTGACAAAGAAATTATCAGTCTATAATTTTAATGGTAGGTTTATTTGAACAGTGAGAGACAGAATAACAACAAAAATATCCAGAAAAATGCATGTCAAAAATGTTATAAATTGATTTGCATTTTAATGAGGGAAATAAGTATTTGACCCCCTCTCAATCAAAAAGATTTCTGGCTCCCAGGTGTCTTTCATACAGGTAACGAACGGAGATTAGGAGCACACTCTTAAAGGGAGTGCTCATAATCTCAGTTTCTTACCTGTATAAAAGATACCTGTCCACAGAAGCAATCAATCAATCAGATTCCAAACTCTCCACCATGGCCAAGACCAAAGAGCTCTCCAAGGATGTCAGGGACAAGATTGTAGACCTACACAAGGCTGGAATGGGCTACAAGACCATCGCCAAGCAGCTTGGTGAGAAGGTGACAACAGTTTCTGTGATTATTCGCAAATGGAAGAAACACAAAAGACCTGTCAATCTCCCTCAGCCTGGGGCTCCATGCAAGATCTCACCTCGTGAAGTTGCAATGATCATGAGAACGGTGAGGAATCAGCCCAGAACTACACAGGAGGATCTTGTCAATGATCTCAAGGCAGCTGGGACCATAGTCATCAAGAAAACAATTGGTAACACACTATGCCGTGAAGGACTGAAATCCTGCAGCGCCCGCAAGGTCCCCCTGCTCAAGAAAGCACATATACATGCCCGTCTGAAGATTGCCAATGAACATCTGAATGATTCAGAGGACAACTGGGTGAACGTGTTGTGGTCAGATGAGACCAAAATGGAGTTCTTTGGCATCAACCCAACTTGCCGTGTTTGGAGGAGGAGGAATGCTGCCTATGACCCCAAGAAACCATCCCCACCGTCAAACATGGAGGTGGAAACATTATGCTTTGGGGGTGTTTTTCTGCTAAAGGGACAGGACAACTTCACCGCATCAAAGGGACGATGGACGGGGCCATGTACCGTCAAATCTTGGGTGAAAACCTCCTTCCCTCAGCCAGGGTATTGAAAATGGGTCGTGGATGGGTATTCCAGCATGACAATGACCCAAAACACACGGCCAAGGCAACAAAGGAGTGGCTCAAGAAGAAGCACATTAAGGTCCTGGAGTGGCCTAGCCAGTATCCAGACCTTAATCCCATAGAAAATCTGTGGAGGGAGCTGAAGGTTCGAGTTGCCAAACGTCAGCCTCGAAACCTTAATGACTTGAAGAAGATCTGCAAAGAGGAGTGGGACAAAATCCCTCCTGAGATGTGTGCAAACCTGGTGGCCAACTACAAGAAACGTCTGACCTCTGTGATTGCCAACAAGGGTTTTGCCACCAAGTAGTAAGTCATGTTTTGCAGAGGGGTCAAATACTTATTTCCCTCATTAAAATGCAAATCAATTCATAACATTTTTGACATGCGTTTTTCTGGATTTTTTTGTTGATATTCTGTCTCTCACTGTTCAAATAAACCTACCATTAAAATTATAGACTGATCATTTCTTTGTCATTGGGCAAACGTACAAAATCAGCAGGGGATCAAATACTTTTTTCCCTCACTGTATATACAAAAGTATGTGGACACCCCTTCAAATTAGTGGATTTGGCTATTTCGGCCACACCGTTCCCGACAGGTGTATAAAATGGAACACACAGCCGTGCAATCTTCATAGACAAACATTGGTAGTAGAATGGCCTTACTGAAGAGCTCAGTGACTTTCGACGTGAATGATAGGATGCCAACATTCCAACAAGTCAGTTTGTCAAATTTCTGCGCTGCTAGAGTTGCCCCGGTCAACTGTAAGTGCAGTTACAACAGAGTGGTAGGCCTCACATGCTCACAGAATGGGGCCGCCTAGTGATGAAGCGCGTAAAATTAATCTGTCCTCAGTTGCAACACTCACTAACGAGTTCCAAACTGCCTCTGCAAGCAACGTCAGGACAATAACTGTTCGTCGGGAGCTTCCTGAGATCAGTTTCCAAGACCGTCGGCTGGAGTGGTGTAAAGCTCGCCGATATTGGACTCTGGAGCAGTGGAAACGCGTTCTCTGGAGTGATGTATCACCATCTAGCAGTCTGACAGACAAATCTGGGTTTGGTGGATGCCAGGAGAACGCTACCTGCTCCAATGCATAGTGCCAACTGTAAAGTTTGGTGGAGGAGGAATAATGGTCTGGGGCTGTTTTTCATGGTTCGGGCTAGGCCCCTTTGTTTCAGTAAAGGGAAATCTTAACGCTACAGCATTCTAGACGATTCTGTGCTTCCAACTTTGTGGCAACAGTTTGGGGAAGGCCCTTTCCTGTTTCAGCATGACAATGCCCCGATGCACAAAGTGAGGTCCATACAGAAATGGTTTGTCGAGATCGGTGTGGACGAACTTGAATGGCCTGCACAGAGCCCTGACCTCAGACCTAAACACCATTGAACACCTTTGGGATTAATTGGAACGCAGACTGTGAGCCACGCCTTATCGCCCGACCTCACTAATGCTCTTGTGGCTGAATGGGAAGCAAGTCCCCGCAGCAATGTTCCACCATCTAGTGGAAAGCCTTCCCAGAAGAGTAGACGCTGTTATAGCAGCAAAGGGGAGAACCAACTCCATATAAATGCCCATGATTTTGGAATGAGACGTTCGACGAGCAGTTCTCCACCTACTTTTGGTCATGTAGTGTTTCTAAATCATGTCAATAATGCCTTCTTGATAACTGTCTGTAGGGGCGAATTGCATGTGCCAACGTTCTAAGTGACCTGTATGCCATGGGAGTGACGGAATGTGACAACATGCTGATGCTACTGGGGATCAGTAACAAACTGTCAGAAAAGGTAAATTGCATTGACACACACACACACACCCACCACCACCAATGGGTAGCACCCAGCCACTAAATTGTCCCTCTCCTTTCTCTATGCCCCTGTCAGGAGCGGGACAAGGTGATGCCTCTGATCATCCAGGGTTTCAAAGACGCGTCAGAGGAAGCAGGCACGTCTGTGACGGGGGGACAGACGGTGCTTAACCCCTGGGTGGTCCTGGGGGGTGTGGCCACCACCGTCTGTCAACCCAATGAGTTCATCATGTAAGAACGCTCTCATAGACAGCTACCCTCTTGTCCATCTCTTGCCCCCTCTTGGTTGCTCTCTCTGTCTCGTTCTTGTTCTCTGTTTAAGCCTCTGAACTATTGCTAGTTTGTTCATGTGAGCTGTATTTTGCGTTGTCATAGTCATGATATCAGAATTGATCATGTTGATGTCTTCTCTGCTGTCCCCCAGGCCAGATAACGCAGTGCCAGGAGATGTGTTGGTGCTCACCAAGCCTCTGGGGACTCAGGTGGCTGTGGCTGTACACCAGTGGCTGGACATCGTAAGTGTCAACACACAAACCACCTTTCATTTGAGTTAATAGCCTATATTGTAACTTCAACACTAAAATGTCAACAGACAAGGTGTCTGTATTTGTTAGAAAATATCAACCTCTACAGTACAGTAAAGCTTTATCGGTGGTTTTCATTCATTCAAAGTGGTCTAATGTCGTGTGTATGTATACAGTGCCTTCGGAAAGTATTCAGACCCCTTTACTTTTTCCACATTTTGTTACGTTACAGCCTTATTCTAAAATTGAATTGAAAAATCTACCCACAATACCCCATAACAACAAATCTAAAAAAAAAAAAAATGTTTTGCAAATGTATTATGTCTTATTTACATGAGTATTCAGACCCTTCGCTATGAGACTCGAAATTGAGCTCAGGTGCGTCCTGTTTCCATTTATCATCCTTGAGATGTTTCTACAACTTGAATGGAGTCCACCTGTGGTAAATTCAATTGATTGGACATGATTTGTAAATGCACACAACTGTCTATATAAGGTCCCACAGTTGACAGTGCATGTCAGAGCAAAAACCAAGCCATGAGGTCAAAGGAATTGTCCGTAGAGCTCAGACAGGATTGTGTCGAGGCACAGATCTGGGGAAGTGTACCAAAATATTTCTGCAGCATTGAAGGTCCCCAAGTACACAGTGGCCTCCATCATTCTTAAATGGAAGAAGATTGGAACCACCAAGACTCTTTCTAGAGCTGGCCGCCTGGTCAAACTGAGCAATCGGGGCAGAAGGGCCTTGGTCAGGGAGGTGATCAAGAACCCAATGGTCACTCTGACAGAGCTCCAGAGTTCCTCTGTGAAGATGGGAGAACCTTCCAGAAGGACAACCATCTCTGCAGCACTCCACCAATCACGCCTTTAAGGTAGAGTGGCCAGACGGAAGTCACTCCTCAGTAAAAGGCACACGACAGCCTGCTTGAAGTTTGCTAAAAGGCACCTAAAGACTCTCAGACCATGAGAAACAAGATTCTCTGGTCTGATGAAACCAAGATTGAACTCTTTGGCCTGAATGCAAACGTCCCATCTGGAGGAAACCTGGCACCATCCCTACAGTGAAGCATGGTTGTGGAAGCCTCATCCTGTGCGGATGTTTTTCAGCGGTAGGAACTGGGAGACTACCGGTAGTCAGGATCCAGGCAAAGATGAATGGAGCAAAGTACAGAGAGCTACTTGATGAAAACCTGCTCAGGACCTCAGACTGGGGCGAAGGTTCACCTTCCAACAGGACAACGACCCTAAGCACACAGCCAAGACAATGCAAGAGTGGCTTCGGGACACGTTTCTCAATGTCCTTGAGTGATCCGGACTTGAACCCAATCGAACATCTCTGGAGAGACCTGAAAATAGATGTGCAGCAACGCTCCCCATCCAACCTGACAGCTTGATAATGTCTGCAGAGAGGATTGGGAGAAACTCCCCATGAACAGGTGTGCCGACTTTGTAGCGGTCTACCCAAGAAGAGTAAATGGTCTGAATACTTATGTAAATGTATTATTTCAGTTTTTTAAATTTTAATACATTTACAAAAATTATAAAAACCTTTTATTGCTTTTTGATTAATGGGTATTGTGTGTAGATTGATGAGGATTTATTTTTTATCTATAAAAAAAAATACATTTTAGAAAAAGCTGTAACGTAACAAAATGTAGATAAAGTCAAGGGGTCTGAATACTTTCCGAATGCACTGTGTATGTATGTACAGTACCAGTCATAAGTTTGGACACTTACTCATTCAAGGGTAATTCTTTATTTGTACAATTTTCTACATTGTAGAATAATAGTGAAGACATCAAAATTATGTAATAACACATATGGAATCATGTAGTAACCAAAAAAGTCTTAAACAAATCAAAATTGTTTCTTCAAAGTATCCACACTTTGCCTAGATGACAGATTTACACACTCTTGGCATTCTCTCAACCAGCTTCATGAGGAAGTCACCTGGAATCCATTTCAGTTAACAGGTGTGCCTTGTTCATTTGTGGAACTTCTTTCCTTCTTAATGCATTTGAGCCAATCAGTTGTGTTTTGACAAGGTAGGGGTGGTATACAGAAGATAGCCCTATTTGGTAAAGTCCATATTATGACAAGAACAGCTAAAATAAGCGAAGAGAAACGACATTCCATCATTACTTTAAGACATGAAGGTCAGTGAATCCGGAAAATTTCTTCAAGTGCAGTTGCAAAAACCAGCAAGCGCTATGATGAAATTGGCTCTCATGAGGACCGCCATAGGAAAGGAAGACCCAGAGTTAGCCCCGCTGCAGAGGATAAGTTCATTAGACTTAACTGCACCTCAGATTGCAGCCCAAATGAATTCTTCACCGAGTTCAAGTAACAGACACATCTCAACATCAACTGTTCAGAGGAGACTGCGTGAATCAGGCCTTCATGGTCGAATTGCTGTAAAGAAACCACTACTAAAGGACACCAATAATAATAAGAGACTTGCTTCAGCCAAGAAACACAAGCAATGGATATTAGACCGGTGGAAATCTGTCCTTTGGTCTGATCAGTCCGAATTTGAGATTTTTAGTTCCAACCGCTGTGTCTTTGTGAAACGCACAGTAGGTGAACGGATGATCTCTGCATGTGGTTCCCACTATGAAGCATGGAGGAGGAGGTGTGATGGTGAGGGGGTGCTTTGCTGGTGACACTGTCAGTGATTTATTTAGAATTCAAGGCACATTTAACCAGCATGGCTACCACAGCATACGGCAGCGATACGCCATCCCATCTGGTTTGTGCTTAGTCCCACTATCATTTGTTTTTCAACAGGACAATGACCCCAAACACACCTCCAGGATGTGTAAGGGCTATTTGACCAAGAAGGAGAGTGATGGAGTGCTGCATCAGATGACCTGGCCTCCACAATCACCCGACCTCAACCCAATTGAGATGGGTTGGGATGAGTTGGACCGCAGAGTGAAGGAAAAGCAGCCTACAAGTGCTCAGCATATGTGCAAACTCCTTCAAGACTGTTGGAAAATCATTCCTCATGAAGCTGGTTTAGAGAATGCCAAGAGTGTGCAAAGCTGTCATCAAGGCAAAGGTTGGCTACTTTGAAGAATTTGAAATATATTTTGATTTACCACTTTTTTTGGTTACTATATGATTCAATATGTGTTATTTTATAGTGTTGATGTCTTCACTATTCTATAATGTAGAAAATAGTAAAAATAAAGGAAAACCCTTGAATGAGTAGGTGTGTCAACTTTTGACTTGTACTGTATATATTGTTTGTGTGTGTGTCTCTGTCTGTCCTTCAGCCTGACAAGTGGAATAAGATCAAGCTAGTGGTGACTCAGGAGGATGTAGAGCTGGCCTATCAGGAAGCCATGATGAACATGGCCCGGCTCAACAGGACAGGTACACACGCACACGTGTGTAAAATACTGAGGCTGGACTTTTCCTCATGAAGGACAATGAAGCGTGATATATACTGTCCATTTGATACGATTAGTTAGCTTTAATTTGTCTTAAAAACACACACCTGACTCGACAGACCAAGTACATGTCCTCAAGTTGTGCTCCCTCCCTTCTTTCTCTTACTTCTCCTCTCCTGTCTTCTACCATTGTTTGGACCAATGTGATTTAAATATTGATGTTGTTGTTTTTCTCTCTACAGCCGCTGGTCTGATGCACACCTTCAATGCTCACGCTGCCACTGACATCACTGGCTTCGGGATCCTGGGCCACGCCCAGACATTGGCACGGCAACAGCGTAGCGAGGTGTCGTTCGTCATCCACAACCTCCCCGTGCTCGCCAAGATGGCAGCTGTGTCCAAGGCCTGCGGGAATATGTTCGGACTCATGCACGGAACCTGCCCTGAGACATCAGGTGTGTGTCTGGTCGTTTTTGTCGGTCTGTTGTCTCTTGCCTGTCTTTCACACACATAATCATCACCCACCTCTCTCTCTCTACATGTAGGGGGTCTGTTGATCTGTCTTCCCAGGGAGCAGGCAGCTCGTTTCTGCGCTGAGATCAAATCTCCTAAATACGGCGAGGGCCACCAGGCCTGGATCATCGGCATCGTGGAGAAGGGCAACCGTACCGCCCGCATTATCGATAAACCACGAATCATTGAGGTCGCTCCTCAGCTCTCCACACAGAATGTCAACCCCACACCCGGCGCAACCTCATAATAACCCCCACAGCAACGCAGAGCAGAACCACAAGCTTGGACACGTTTTTTTCTTTTTTCGCATATTCTTAAACTAGAGCGTGTTAAATGTATACACGTGTGTGTGTGTGTATGGATGTATATACATATATGTGTGTGTATGTATGTATGTATGTATATACACATACACACTTAAATGGGTTGCTGTGTATGCACACCTGCCTCAGACAGAAGCCTTAGGGGCAGGTCATCACACAACTAAAAAGAAAAATTCTCTCAAAAGAATAGAAAGTAAAATCCATTTGCCTTTTGTGTCTGTTGTAATCTGTTACGTTTTAATTGTAGAAGCAGGCAGCTTCTGTGTTTGAGAATTGATGATGATGAAGATTATCCGATACTGTTGATTCATTTTGAATCTTTTGGAGACTCTGGGTGTCCGTTGCCTTTTGGGCTCTTTTTAAAGGGTGCTAAGCAAGTGTAAGTGATGGGTAGCGAGATAGCGTTTTTGTTTGTCCGTTCACTATGTGTACAGTTCAAAAGCCTTGTTCAAGTTGAAAGCTATAAGCGATGCCTTGAAAGATTGAAAAATGCCTTTAAAGAGTGTGAACGTAAGGGTTGCTTTTTTACTTTCACTTTTTGTATTTTTTCCCCTAAATAAAATAGATGTTTTATTTTCTTGCGTTGTTTTACGAAAGCACTATCAAACTTATGGAATCTATGGTGGACTCCGTCTGTTCACATTGCTGCCCTGAACTTTAAATCAGTGATATGATCATTCATAACAAGGACATTAAATCATTTTACAGGAAATGAACACAACGGCCTGGGATAATTTGATATACTCACCTATAGAGATGTGATCACACAATAGGATTTTGAAGAAGTCGGAGCATTCTGTCTCAACTGTGTTGTATTGTACGACTACCTTTTCAGGAAGCAGGGGTCATGATATGAGGCAGGTGAAATGGAAAGCACTCAAGTCTTGGTTGACACTTTTCTCCATGAAAATAATACAAGTGCATCCATTTGTAGCAGAGCTTACTCTGATGTTCCATATAATCTTCCAGTACCTAGAGGTTCCATCATTTGTATACCGGTAGTGTACTTTGTTCACAGTATCGCAAATCTACAATCTGTTTCTAATCATCCTGGTTGGGATCGGTGTAGTCTTAATACTCTCCAGTCATCTGATATAAGGCCTTTTCTAATATCTGGTACCATAAAGGGTTGTATGGCACTGCTTCCAAACTGAAATAAAACTGGATCCTCTCTTACACTGAAGGACTGTGTGTGCTCTCTCATCTTGTTTCTTAAAGCAGGAAGTAGCCATCTACATACAGCAACATCAAGGGCTCTATTCAATCTGTCTCGTGGAAGTTCAGCATTACAGCGTCAATTAAATTTAAAGGCAACGTTCCAGCATTAGTGGAGACTACATTCACGGTAAACACTGCATATGTCGGCTCAATCGGAAACGACCTTAAAATGTCCAGCGCGCAATCTAATGCTTCAGCGATCCAGACTGAATAGAGCCCTAAATTGTCATTATGCCATATAGTAACTAACCACTTTGTACACCAGAATGTAATTCCTCTATTATACATGGCGACGGCAGCAGTTGGCCACACAGTTGAGGTATGAGAGTATTAATTTCTAACTGTCCTGGAGTCCAAAGAAGAAGTCAAACAATCAACATATCCTTTATTATAATATACTAATAAACACATTAATGCATAAGCATAACAGATATATATATATATATAGTACAACACTTAAAATACTCAAAACAGTGGTATTTACAAGTGTACACATTACAATCAGAAGCAAATACTATGACCTCTGTCTAAACAGATGAGTGGCCTATCCTTACAAGGCTACATTCATATATCATTCTACTACAATCAAAATCAGATTAATAATTGGTCTATATGGCCACCAAGGCATTATGTGCTCCATTGCTCTTGCCAGAATCGGTTCAAAATTCACTGCCCTTTTATAGAAAGGATAGTGTCTAATATAAATAGTAAAAATGCTTTATTAAATATACATTTTTTCTGCAAAGCAATTCCTCCTGCTATCTGAGTAGATATCCAGAAGTTTTATAACTTGACCCAGTCTAAAGTCGTTACCCAGAAGAGACTAGTCGTGACCAGCCGTTTGGGAAACAATGTTGTAAAGTCACAGAACACAAAAATGTGGTATGAAGGCTATAAAGAACTTCCAGTCTGTCTACTCATCACATCTCTTTCTCCTTCTTGTCTTTTTGGTCGAATAGCGCACGAATGTCCAGCATGGCCTGTCGAATGTTCTGTCCAAAGCGGTACGAGTCCTACAGAGAACAAGACAGTTGTTTAACCTGATAAATATTCACCTAGATTGCCATTAAGGTAATATGTGAGGGCTATATACTGTATGGTTCAGTAGGTTTGTGTAGTGTTAGACAGTGGTCTCACCGTCTCAGGGCTGGAAAACTTGCTGGAGATGTGGAATGTGATGAGGTTCTCTCCTATAATGATGTAAGAGACGCCATAGCCGTCATCAGCCACCTGGGGGCACAGGAGAGACACATCAGTACTACTCACCCCTAACTCTGACCACTTCATAGAAGTAAAAGCAGACATAGAAGAAGTAACAGAGAAGGACACAATGGCAGTAGGACTTAGGATAGGTAGGATTCTGGTACCAGCTAATTTATTACTGTATGTCTGTCTGTGTGCGTGTGTGTGTAGCGTGTGCGTGTGGGCGGTTGACTCACAGGGCCGAACCCCCCTCCTGCGCCCACGTATCTGGGGAACTTCTTTATGTCAACCATGTTGAGCTGCTGTTGAGGAGTCTGACTAGTGGACAACCTCCAGGGTTCTGACAACACCTAAATGGAGAGGGAGAAGGGTGAGGGGGTAAGCGTAAATCTCTGATATCATTTCACTTGGTCACCAAAGTATCATTTAACATGTATAATGGTGTTAACATCACACCCACACACCTGTTTGAGGAATGGTGAGTTGATGCTGAGGTACTTAGACATGATGTAGAGACAGAAGAGGTGTCTGTCGATGCCAGAGCCTGTCATGGCCAGACGGTACATGTTCTGGTGTTTGTCTGCGGCCTTCCGGAAGAGGTCCAACCTTTGGGCACTCTTTCCACAGAGAAAACAAAGGATATTCAATCAAAACCTAGATCCAGCTCAAAAACATAACAGATAGAGCAGTGGTGGCCAACCCTCCACCTGGAAAGCTACTGAGTGTGCAGGTATTCGGTGCAGCCCTACTCAGACACACCTGATTCTACCTATCAGCTGTTTATCAGCACTTTGATTAGCTAAATCAGGTATGTTAGCGCAGGGCTGGAGCAAAAGTAAAAAGTACATCAGAGATCAGAGTCCAGAAACAGACATTTGGGTCCTGGTCACCTAGTTTTCAGTCAGAGTGACCTGAGCCTTACTGGAAGTTACATCATGTCACTCTCTATCAGTAACTCCCACAGACAAGGCTATTGACTGTTGAACTACTGACCTGCAGTGCTGAACCCACACTGTGTTTAACATCAGATACTGTCAACCATCTGATGGTCTAGCATGTTCTAGCATGTAAGTGGAAGGTGACTGTTACTGCTCTTGCGTTGTCATTAGTTCATTCTATATTTTCTCTGACATGATTAACTGAGGTGTGTCCTCACCATAGTGTTCTTGTCCTCCATGGCTCTGACAAAGGCTGTGGACTCTGAGGTGCAGGAGCGAACCGTCTCTGTCCTACCCTCACGGAACATCCGGGTCATCGAGGCCTCATACGTCAGACAGAACTCCCCCTTATCCTACAACACATAGACAACAAATACATTCAGATGCATTGCTATGGACTTGATAGTGTCTTGTGTTAATGTTAACCTAATCATTGTGTTGTATTGTTTGTCTGGTATCATCCGTTGACATCAGGCCAGGTGTCATATGACTATTCATGACGAAAGCATACACACATGCACGCACACACACACACACATACACACACACGCACGTACACACGCAGTCATACCCTGAATTGGGCCAGCTGCAGTGCTAGCTGTATAAAGGCATCAGGACTGGTCCTACTCTTCTTGATCAGGCCTTTCCCAAACTCATCAAACAGACAGCCATGAAAGTCCACATCATCAGCGATCACCTTGGCAACCATGTAGGACTCCTCAATGACCTCCTGGCACTGAGGGACGAGGAGAGACCAGAGGACAGACAGGGTCAGACAAGACACAGGGCAGCCTGTAGAAACTACTGAATGGTCTACTGAACACAACACAGTCTAAACTAGCGTTACTGACTCTACAGAGAGAATTTGCATTCATCCCCTTTCCTCTTTACTAAAGCTACAACTTTTATCCCTAACACATTAGAAGCCATACCTCCAGTGGAATGTCCCATTGTAGTTTGGTGGGGGGAGGCAGGCCCTTGTTGATGTCTCCTTTGCAGTGCCCCTCCTCTGTGTAGCCCAGATGGAAGCAGTCCGTTGCTAGGACATACTACACAGAGACAGCACAACAATCATTAGACTCACACAACACACATCCCAATTAATCACAATGTCATACACTGAGTGTGCAAAATATTAAGGACACCTGCCTAATATTGAGTTGCACCCCCCCCCCCCCCCCCCCCCTTTGCCCTCAGAACAGCCTTAATTCGTCAGGGCATGGACTCTACAAATGTGTCGAAAGCCTTCCACTGGCCCATGTTGACTCCAATGCTTCCCACAGTTGTGTCAAGTTGGCTGGATGTCCTTTGGATGGTGGACCATTCTTGATACACACAGGAAACTGTTGAGCATGAAAAACCCAGCAGTGTTGTAGTTCTTGACACAAACTGGTGCGCCTGGCACCTAATACCATACCCTGTTCAAAGGCACTTTTGTCTTGCCCATTTACACTCTGAATGGTAGACATACACAATCCATGTCTCGATTGTCTCAAGGCTTAAAAATCCTTCTTAAACCCGTCTCCTCCCCTTCATCTACACTGATTGAAGTGGATTTAACAAGTGATATCAATAAGGGATCATAACTTTCACATGGACTCACCTGGTCAGTCTGTCATGGAAAGAGCAGGTGTCCTTAATGTTTTGTACACTTAGTCTATATTTAGGCAATAAGGCACGGGGGTGTGGTATATGACCAATTTACAACGGCTAAGGGCTGTTCTTAGCACGATGCAACGTGGAGTGCCTGGATACAGCCCTAAGCAGTGGTATATTGGCAATATACCACAAACCCCCAAGGTGCATTATTGCTATTATAAACTGGTTACCAACATCATACACGTGGTATATGGTTTGATATATCACAGCTTTCAACCAATCAGCATTCAGGGCTCGAACCACCCACTTTACAATGTGTTTTAGAAAAACTTGTTTGTTCATTAATGCACCATCAATAATATGGTTATTACCTCCCACATGTGTCCTATAATGGGAGCGTCTGCCCACGAGTGTTCTGCATTAACCCCCAGTTTACCGTTCTTATAAGCGATCAGAGTGAAAGATTTGTCAAACCACCTGAGAGAAAGAATGCATATCGGGTTAAACACTGTAACACACTCATCACAAGGCAGTGCACAGAACAGCAATTTACCACTAAACTACAGTTTAGTGAAAAATAGGCCTACTTTACAATAGATGTTTTCTTCCTCATTTCCTGTCCTGTCCTACCTGTCATAGCAATTCCTGTTTGTCTCACCTGTCATAGCACTTCCCGTGCAGCAGGGACTTGGCATACAGGTCCAATGACCTCAGCTTGTCAGGGTCATAACCATGCACCTCGTCATCAAGGCTGAGGAAGAAAGCTGACGTCTCGATGGCCTCCAGAGAGGCTTTGTTAACACCCTGGCTGAAGTACTTCAGACGAGCCCGCGCCCACGGAACTCTGGAGAAGAGGTGGCTGTTTTATTTCTGATGTGTGTGTAAGGAAGGGGAGTGTATATGTACCCCTCTGTGTGTGTGTGTGCAGGTGTGTCTGCGTTTTCATGCCTATATGTGTGTATACCTGTTGCCGGCTGTGAGGGCAGCCAGTTTGAGTTCCCCAGGCTGTGGCTCCGTGGTGTCGTCGAGGATCCTCTGGAACTGAGTCTCCAGCTCAGAGGGCCAGAGGTGACGTCCCCCGTAGTACAGCCACACCTTAAAGAAGCGGCCCTTATGGTACACCACCAGGTGCTTCCGGTCACTCAGGTGCTGAACAAAGTCTGGACCACGGAGAAGGAGAGGGGGAGAGGAGAGAACATAGAACATTATTTGGGGGTGGGGGGATCCACATAACGCTTCTCTTGAATTATAGCGTTTGTCTATGATTGTCGGAATATGTGTCTTACACAAATGCATGTTCATATTTAGTCATGCAACTACCCAGCAATAGTCTGATAGTGTTATGCCCCCAGCAGGCATCAGTGTGCTCACCTGTCTCTATACCAGGGATACGTGTGGTGTTGAACATCCTCTCCATCTGAGAAGAACACATGGGCACCACCCCCAGAGCCCTCAACTAGTGAGAGAAAGACAGAGGGAGAGGGAGAGAGATATAGAGAAAAGAGAGAGAGAAGAGAGAGAGAGAGAGAGAGAGTGGGGTTAAGAGAGTGGGGTTACTTTAGTAGAGCAGAAATAAGTCAAAGGCAGTGGGAGGATGATTTAGGTTAACAGAGAAGGAGGAGGGAGATGACCTGGGTTATTTAAGGGGTAGAGAGAGGGCCAAGGGTCCAAGGGAAATGGGGGAGGGACCCAAATACTCTCAGGGGAAGGGAGAGAGGGAGAGAAGAGCGGTGAGAGAGAAGTGAGGGGGGTTTTCGTTACCGGTGCATGTTCTCCTCTCTCTAGTTTGCGGCGGTACTGCAGCATAGCGTGAACAACATTCCCTGCCCGAGCTGCCTGTCTGTGTGTGGGAGTCACGTACAGCAGATCCTAAATCAGATCATCATTACAGCATTAGGGAAGGGTTACTGGATGCATCTTAATTAATGCCATGTTCCCTGTATAATGTCTACAGTACATGTACAGTACAGACATGTCTTACCATGGCGTAGAAGTTACTGTTGACCATGATGGGACTCCTGCCTCTAAGGTAGATGTACTCCTCCCACCAATCACTCACCTGCAACAGGTAAAACAATCTATTACAATCATTTGTTTAACTACTATTTTGTTTTTAACAGCAATTTTAACACTCCCCAAAACAGTAATACAGTCATTTTTTTGAAACAATCGGAATACGTACATAGTTAGTAGCCCACCAGGATTTGAGGATGAGGTATTTCTGGAGTTTGGGTGCCTGGTCCTTCTTGAAGTCATTGGCCACCACCTCCATCTGGTTGTACTGCTCATCATCCAGCAGGGGGCGAACTGACTCCAGGTACTGCAAGGTCATAGAGAGATTATATGATATAATACCGATATGTAGTGTACATATATGGTTATATACTGGTCCTCGTCTCTCCTGAACAAATTATCAGTTTGATATTGTATTTCAACCAAGCATATGAGACACATAAACATCTCTCTTTCTCTCACCCTGGTTATGGTGTCATCCACGCTAGGCACAGGTAGTCTGGGTAGGGAGGTCTGGAAGCTATAGAGGAGAGGTCTGCGCCCAGATAACATCTTCACCAGACTCTGAGGAGAAACAACTCAACACAATGACTGGGTTAATTGCCAGAATAATCAAATACTGAGCTCAGACAATATATTGTCTTGATTCTGAGCTATGAGTGAGCTGCTCTTTTGGTCGTGTTGATTTTGAAATAGAGACATTTAACAGACATACCAGCCAGAGTTTGGTGCAGAAGCTAATTTTGCCGTGGGACTCAAAGATCCAGGCGTGGTAGGAGAGAAGGGCCTTGAGAGTGTACCTCAGCATGAGGATGAGAGAGAGCCACAGCCCTGTGGAAAACAGGATGGCACTCAGCACTGTCTGGGTCTGCACTGTCATGTAGCCACTGGAGTGAGGGGAGACGAGAGAGTGGAAATGAGAAGTCAGGTACTGCAGCAAGCAAACTATTTAAAATTGTTTTTCAAACGGAATGGCACTCATCACTGTCATGTAGCCACTGGACACAGGAGAGAACACAACTTTACCTAATTTTATCACAACAAAATAGCAAAGGCAAAAAAATCGAACCATCAAACAATCAAAATTATGTTTATTTTCCTTCACGAGGAAATTATTTTGACAGATAACCACAGGCCGAAAAGAAGATGTATCACTGTTCCACAGTGCCTGTTCATCATTGTGTTATTTGCTCACTGACCTGACAGACATGGTCCTCTTGATGGTGTCTATCATTCCCAGTGATGGGTCTATCCTAGCATATATGGTGCTCATGATGGCTATCACCACGATCAGCAAACTGGATGGGCTGGCAGGGTAGACCCCTGTCAATATCCCATTCTGAAATAAAATAATATAATTCAATGTTCATTTAGGTAGTTAGCCTACAAACAGACCAACTAAGCTATTCCTAGATGTGCAAGCATCTGTCCCACCTCAGCAGTAGGCTACACACACCTAAATCAATCAAGACAATAATAATAACTTGAATAATTTGTTTTATTGCTGGACTGCAACAAACACCAAGCTAGCTATCAGGTCCAGGATTGGTAATAACTGTAGGGCTACTTAATAATTGGAAAACAAACCTTAAATCTTATGGCGCGCTTTCTCCATGACGTCACTCCCGACAGGTAGATGTGTTTGAGTACCTCGCGGCTCAGGTGGAGGTCGATGCCGTCTGGGGTGACGGTGAACTGGAAGCCAACTGCCTGATGTGCCTCTGCCATCCCGGTGACGTCGAAGACCCTGTTAAAAAAAGAGAGATATAGACAGAGAGGCGTTCAACTTTTTTAACCCTAAATGAGCCAGCACATTTTTATCTTAATATGGCTGCAAGGGGCAGTATTGAGTAGCCAGGTAAAAGATGCCCATTTCAAACGGCCTCGTACTCAATTCTTGCTCGTACAATATGCATATTATTATTACTATTGGATAGAAAACACTCTCTAGTTTCTAAAACCGTTTGAATTATTTCTCTGAGTGAAACAGAACTCGTTCTGCAGCACATTTCCTGACCAGGAAGTGGAATGTCTGAAATCGATGCTCTGTTCAACTTCCTGCCTATACATGGGCATGATACGTAAGAGTCTACGTACACTTCATAGACCTTCCTCTGGATGTCAAGAGGCTGTGAGAGAAGAAATGTCGTGTTTATCTTCATCTGAATTGGAATACAAGCTCTTTGTATGACGTGTCCCTCATTTCCGGTACTCTTGGCAGCGCCAGTTGGACAGTGGGATTGCCTTCTGTTTAGCTGCCGTTATGGACGACAACTATCTCCGGCTCGGATTTTATTTGATACATGTGACCATATCATCGTAAAGTATGTTTTTTCAATATAGTTTAATCAGATTATTGAAATTTTTCCGGGAGTTTTGCCGTGTTCCGTTCTCTGACTTTGTTGACGTTGGAGAGATCCGTGCCACCTGGCAAGTGCCCATGCTAAATGAAGAGGGAAATTTGCCGTTCCAGATCTAAACAACGACTGTTCTGGACAAAGGACACCTTGTCCAACATTCTGACGGAAGATCACCAAAAGTAAGAAACATTTTATGATGCTATTTCTAATATCTGTCATGCATGTGAACTGGTCGTCGGCGTCCAAGTGTTTCTGGCTATTGTGGCTACGCTAATATAACGCTACATTTTGTTTTCGCTGTAAAACATTTAATAAATCGGAAATATTGTCTGGAATCACAAGATGCCTGTCTTTCAACTGCTGTACACTATGTATTTTTCAGAAATGTTTTATGATGAGTAATTAGGTATTTGACGTTGGTGTCTGTAAATATTATGGCTGCTTTCGGTGCAATTTCTGATTGTAGCTGAAATGTAAACTATGATTTATACCTGAAATATGCAAATTTTTCGAACAAAACATATGCTATACAATAAATATGTTATCAGACTGTCATCTGATGAAGTTGTTTCTTGGTTTGTGGCTATTTATATCTTTATTTGGTCGAATTTGTGATAGCTACTGATGGAGTAAAAAACTGTTGGAGTAAAAAAAGTGGTGTCTTTTGCTAACGTGGTTAGCTAATAGATTTACATATTTTGTCTTCCCTGTAAAACATTTTAAAAATCGGACATGTTGGCTGGATTCACAAGATGTGTACCTTTCATATGCTGTATTGGACTTGTTAATGTGTGAAAGTTAAATATTTAAAAAAATATATTTTGAATTTCGCGCCCTGCACTTTGAGCTGGCTGTTGTCATAAGTGTACCGACGTCGGGCTTGCACGCCAAACAGGTTAAAAGCGCAAACAGGGGTAAATTTTTACCCCAAATTGGTAATGATTGTGAAGAGATACTGTCTGTGAAGTAGTAACACTTTCTTTCATTAACTTTTTGTAACACGTTATTGGTTTTAATACCCAAAAATAATAATATATTTGATGTTTAAAAATAGACCCTTTTTTGTATGTTTTTCATTTGATCAAATTCCTCCATAGCAACTTGTCCTGAAAATGTTTATGTTATTAATTCAAAGTGTTTCTGTGATACTAAGAGGTTGCGAAATTGGCGATTGAGCTAGTCTGACGTACCGGTATGACCTAAGATAGCCACCAATATGGGTGTTATAGGCGGTATTGGTGCCAGTGCCATTAAACTTTTAGTTCTAACTTTGGAAAGCTATTGACTATCAACTCATCTCCAATTGCATCTGAACATGGTAGAGACATTGACCGAAACCAAATGTGTTTACATTATGGAGTTATTTAGGAGTTGTAGTGGCTGCCAAGCCCCCACTATGGGGTGGCTCCATATCTATATATTTAATTTTAATCTACATATGTGTCAAATTTGATGCTTTTATCATAAAGTGCACTATTGAGTCAACATTTTCAGCTTAGCCTTGCACCACTAGTATACAAAAGATAGATTATTTTTCATTCCTCCATATTAAAAGGTCCAATGCAGCCATTTTTTTTTCTCAATTTCAACAATTAACCTTTCTGGGAAGGGGGTTCCGCTAGCGGAACACCTGGCCTACAGCCAGTGAAATTGCAGGGTGCCAAATTCAAAACAACAGAAATCTCATAATTAAAATTCCTCAAACATACAAGTAATATACACCATTTTAAAGATAAACTTCTTGTTAATCCAACCACAGTGTCCGATTTCAAAAAGGCTTAACGGCGAAAGCACACCATGCGATTATGTTAGGACAGCGCCTAGCCACAAAAACCATACAGACATTTTCCAGCCAAAGAGAGGTGTCACAAAAGTCAGAAATAGCGTTAAAATTAATCACTAACCTTTGATGATCTTCATCTGGTGGCACTCCCAGGACTCCATGTTACACAATAAATATTTGTTTTGTTCAGTAAAGTTAATCTTTATGTCCAAAAACATCATTTTTGTTCACGCGTTTAGTTCAGTAATCCATATGCACAAAGCATATGCACAACATCCAGACGAAAAGTCAAAAAAGTTCCATTAAAGTTCGTAGAAACATGTCAAACGATGTTTCTAATCAAACCTTAGGGTGTTTTTATCATAAATATTCAATAATGTTTCAACCGGACAATACTGCGATAAACAACTCATGGCTTTCAGCTGAGCCGCTTACTCTGAGTGCTCTTATTCTCTCCCCTTTCACAATAGAAGCCTGAAACAACTTCTAAAGACTGTTGACATCTACTGGAAGCCTTAGGAAGTGCAATCTGACCCCACAGACACTGGATATTCAATAGGCATTCACTTGAAAACTACAAACCTCAGAATTCCCACTTCCTGGTTGGATTTTTCTCAGGTTTTCGCCTGCCATATGAGTTCTGTTATACTCACAGACATTATGTTTTCTATCAAAATCGACTAATTATATGCATATTCTAGCTTCTGGGCCTGAGTAACAGCCAGTTTACTCTAGGCACGCTTTTCATCCAAACTTCCCAATGCTGCCCCCTATCCCAAAGAGGTTTTAACTTCTTATGGCTGCAAGGGGCAGTATTGAGTAGCCAGTTTAATCGTGCCCATTTCAAACGGCCTCGTACTCAATTCTTGCTCGTACAATATGCATATTATTATTACTATTGGATAGAAAACACTCTCTAGTTTCTAAAACCGTTTGAATTATTTCTCTGAGTGAAACAGAACTCCTTCTGCAGCACATTTCCTGACCAGGAAGTGGAATGTCAGAAATCGATGCTCTGTTCAACTTCATGCCTATACATGGGCAATGAACGTAAGAGTCTACGTACACTTCATACACCTTCCTCTGGGTGTCAAGAAGGCTGTGAGAGAAGAAATGAGGTGATTATCTCGATCTGGGATGGAATAAATCCTCTTGGAATGACGTGTACGCCATTTCCGGTACTCTGAAGAACGCAATTTGGACATTGGGGTTGCCTTTTGTTTTGCTGACGTTATAGGCGACTATTATTTCCGGCTTTGATTTTATTTGATACATGTCACCATATCATCGTAAAGTATGTTTTTTCAATATAGTTTCATCAGATTATTGAAATTTTTTCGGGAGTTTTGCCGTGTTCCGTTCTCTTCCGTTTGTTTACATGGAGAGATCCGTGCAACCCGGCTAGCGCGCTTGCTAAATGGAGAGAGAAAGTTGCCATTCTGAATCCAAACAACGACTCATCTGGACAAAGGACACCTTGTTCAACATTCTGATGAAAGATCAGCAAAAGTAAGACCCAATTTATGATGTTATTTCATATATCTGTCGTAGTCGCCGGCGCCCAAGTGTTTCTGGCTATTGTGCCAAGCTAATATAATGCTACATTTTGTTTTCGCTGTAAAACACTTAATAAATCGGAAATATTGTCTGGCATCACAAGATGCCTGTCTTTCATTTGCTGTACACTATGTATTTTTCAGAAATGTTTTATGATGAGTAATTAGGTATTTGACGTTGGTGTCTGTAAATATTATGGCTGCTTTCGGTGCAATTTCTGAATGTAGCTGCAATGTAAACTATGATTTATACCTGAAATATGCACATTTTTCGAAAAAAAAACATATGCTATACAATAAATATGTTATCAGACTGTCATCTGATGAGGTTGTTTCTTGGTTAGTGGCTATTTATATCTTTATTTGGCCGAATTTGTGATAGCTACTGATGGAGTCAAAAACTGATGGAGTAATAAAAGTGGAGTCTTTTGCTAACGTGGTTAGCTAATAGATTTACATATTTTGTCTTCCCTGTAAAACATTTTAAAAATCGGACATGTTGGCTGGATTCACGAGATGTGTACCTTTCATATGCTGTATTGGACTTGTTAATGTGTGAAAGTTAAATATTTAAAAAATATATATTTGGAATTTCGCGCCCTGCACTTGAAGTGGCTGTTGTCATAAATGTACCGACGTCGGGCTTGCACGCCAAACAGGTTAAGTACCTTAGTTCGATTAAAATGTTCAACAATAAATAAAAATAGGTTCTTAGCAATAAGTTATTTCTCAGGCAAGACTGTCTAGGACTGTCTGGAAGTGGTCTGAGTGAGGGGCCTAATTAGAGGAGCTGAAATCTAGCTGTTATTGGCACAGAGGAGGGCAAACTGTCTTTGTTATTTGTCTATCAACTTATACTGCTTAAAATAAAATAAAATACAAGTTTATTTTCTCTCTTTATGTAGTGTTGTCTCTTTTGTCGTGATGTGTGTTTTGTCCTATGTTATTTATTTTTTTATTTTAAATCCCAGCCCCCGTCCCTGCAGGAGGTCTTTTGCCTTTTGGTAGGTCGTCATTGTAAATAAGAATTTGTTCTCAACTGACTTGCCTAGTTATATAAAGTTTAAATAAAATAAAAATAAAACAGGTGTAGACCTTACCGTGAAAGGCTTACTTACAAGCCCTTAACCAACAATGCAGTTCAAGAACTAAAGTTAAAAAAATAGCAAAATGTACATAACAATAACGAGGTTATATACAGGGGGTACCGGTAGCAGAGAGAACAGTCTATGACTTGGGTGACTGGAGTCCTCAACTGGCAGCTTCATTAAATAGTACCCGCAAAACAACAGTCTCAACGTCACCAGTGAAGAGGCGACTCCGGGATGCTGGCCTTCAAGGCAGAGTTCCTCTGTCCAGTGTCTGTGTTCTTTTTCCCATCGTAATCTTTTCTTTTTATTGGCCAGTCTGAGATATGGCTTTTTCTTTGCAACTCTGCCTAGAAGGCCAGCATCTTGGAGTCTCCTCTTCACTGTTGACATTGAGACTGGTGTTTTGTGGGTACTATTTAATGAAGCTGCCAATTGAGGACTTGTGAGGCGTCTGTTTCTCAAACTAGACACTAATGTACTTGTACTCTTGCTCAGTTGTGCACCGGGGCCTCCCACTCCTTTTTCTATTCTGGTTAGAGAAAGTTTGCTCTGTTCTGTAGACTTGTTGACATGCTGCTGTGCGTTTTGTTGCTAACCTTACATTTCTACCTGCCAACTTTACGTTTTTTACTTTTTAATTACCGTTTATATTTTTAGTTTTTCCCTCGCTCTACTTTTTTTCATTCAACTTTTTCACTCCGGACGCTTTATCTGGACGTGGTTCGTCAGAACCTCCACCAGCCGAAGCTAAAGAGTAACATTAACATGATGCCTTCTAATTGCAGTCGCTGTACTCATAATATACAGGAGAACGATTGTCTTACGGAGAGGATAGATGTGCTGCAAGCCCAGCTTCAGACGCAATCGTTAGGCAAGGGCAATTTAAGTGTAGGAAAGGATGAAACAGCGTCTGTGCCACCAGTTAGTACAGATAGTAGTATAAATCCCCTCGCACAGTCCCCGCAGCCGGACAACTTTCTCATGGCTTCTGGAAGGAAATGCTGTAGGAATGAGCAACCGGTGTTGCTCATTCAGCCGACAGAAACTTTCAACCGTTTCTCCCCAGTAAGCAGCGACTCAGAGTCAGAGGCCGAGCCTTCTCTGGTCTCTACTCCTCCCGTTACGGGGTCTGAGCCACCGAAGCCTCCCACCATTAGCTCTGACAAATTGAAAACCCTAGTCATTGGCAACTCCATTACCCGCGCAAATTATGGTGGAAAATAAGTATTTGGTCATCTACAAACAAGCAAGATTTCTGGCTCTCACAGACCTGTAACTTCTTCTTTAAGAGGCTCCTCTGTCCTCCACTCGTTACCTGTATTAATGGCACCTGTTTGAACTTGTTATCAGTATAAAAGACACCTGTCCACAACCTCAAACAGTCACACTCCAAACTCCACTATGGCCAAGACCAAAGAGCTGTCAAAGGACACCAGAAACAAAATTGTAGACCTGCACCAGGCTGGAAAGACTGAATCTGCAATAGGTAAGCAGCTTGGTTTGAAGAAATCAACTGTGGGAGCAATTATTAGGAAATGGAAGACATACAAGACCACTGATAATCTACCTCGATCTGGGGCTCCACCCAAGATCTCACCCCGTGGGGTCAAAATAATCACAAGAACGGTGAGCAAAAATCCCAGAACCACACGGGGGACCTAGTGAATGACCTGCAGAGAGCTGGGACCAAAGTAACAAAGCCTACCATCAGCAAGGGCATTGAAGATGAAACGTGGCTGGGTCTTTCAGCATGACAATGATCCCAAACACACCGCCCGGGCAACGAAGGAGTGGCTTCGTAAGAAGCATTTCAAGGTCCTGGAGTGGCCTAGCCAGTCTTCAGATCTCAACCCCATAGAAAATCTTTGGAGGGAGTTGAAAGTCCGTGTTGCCCAGCAACAGCCCCAAAACATCACTGCTCTAGAGGAGATCTGCATGGAGGAATGGGCCAAAATACCAGCAACAGTGTGTGAAAACCTTGTGAAGACTTACAGAAAACGTTTGACCTCTGTCATTGCCAACAAAGGGTATATAACAAAGTATTGAGATAAACTTTTGTTATTGACCAAATACTTATTTTCCACCATAATTTGCAAATAAATTCATTAAAAATCCTACAATGTGATTTTCTGGATTTTTTTTCCTCATTTTGTCTGTCATAGTTGAAGTGTACCTATGATGAAAATTACAGGCCTCTCATCTTTTTAAGTGGGAGTACTTGCACAATTGGTGGCTGACTAAAACCTTTTTTGCCCCACTGTATATATATGCACATTATCGAACAAAACACACAATACATGTATAACATGATGTGCTATGAGTGTCATCTGATGAAGATAATCAAAGGTTAGTGATTCATTTTATCTATATTTCTGCATTTTGTAACTCCTATCGTTGGCTGAAAAAATGGCTGTGTGTGTTTGTGACTTAGCTCTGACCTAACATAATCATATGTTGTGTTTTCGCTGTAAATCATTTTTGAAATCGGACACCATGGGTAGATTAACAAGATGTTTATCTTTCATTTGCTGTATTGGACTTGTTAATGTGTGAAAGTTACATATTTCCCCAAAATATTTTTGAATTTCGCGCGCTGCCTTTTCAGCGGAATGTTGTGGGTGTTCCGCTAGCGGAACCCCTGGGCTAGAAAGGTTAACAACAAGCTAAGCTGTGTTTTGGTATATTTCACTTGTGATTGCATGATTATAAATATTTGTAGTAATATTTTTGAATCTGATACGTTTGGGAATTTTCTTCTGCCTTTCAGGACCGGAACGAGCATGTGGTTTTCTGATCACAACGCGCAACCCAAATGGCGCTTTTTTGTTATAAAACTAATATTTATCGAACAAAAAGAACATTTATTGTGTAACTGGGAGTCTCGTGAGTGCAAACATCCAACGATTATCAAAGGTAAGCGATTAATTTTATTGCTTTTCTGACTTTCGTGACCATGCTAATTTGGGGCTAGCTGTTCTAGCATTGATTGATACACTCACAAAAGCTTGGATTTCTTTCTCTGTAAAGCATATTTTCAAAATCTGACACGATAGGTGGATTAACAACAAGCTAAGCTGTGTTTTGGTATATTTCACTTGTGATTGCATGATTATAAATATTTTTAGTAATATTTTGCGTCCTGCAATTCAGCGGTTGTTTAGGAAAATGATCCCGTAAAAGGGATCCGTAGCGCAGAGAAGTTAATCAGCACAACAGTTTTCAGCTGTGCAAACATAATTGCAAAAGGGTTTTCTAATGATCAATTAGCCTTTTAAAAGGATAAACTTGGATTAGCTAACACAACGTGCCATTGGAACACAGGAACGATGGTTGCTGATAATGGCCTCCGTACGCCTATGTAGATATTCCATAAAAAATCTAGTCATTTACAACATTAACAATGTCTACACTGTATTTCTGATCAATTTGATGTTATTTTAATGGACAAAAAATGTGCGTTTCTTTCAAAAACAAGGACATTTCTATGTGACCCAAAACTTTTTAACGGTAGTGTAGGTCCGGGATGTCAGGAAGCTTGGGCCCAGTGATGTACTGGGCCGTACACACTACCCTCTGTAGCGCCTCACGGTCAGATGCCGAGCAGTTGCCATACCAGGCGGTGATGCAACCGGTCAGGATGCTCTCGATGGTGCAGCTGTAGAAGTTTTTGAGGATCTGAGGACCCATGCCAAATCTTTTAAGTCTCCTGTGGAGGAAAATGTTTTTTCGCGCCCTCTTCACAATTGTCTTGGTGTGTTTGGACCATGTTAGTTTGTTGGTGATGTGGACACCAAGGAGCTTGAAACTCTTGACCTGCTCCACTTCAGTCCCGGGGGCCTAATAGGGGCCTGTTCGGCCCTCCATTTCCTATAGTCCACGATCAGCTCCTTTGTCTTGCTCACATTGAGAGAGAGTTTGTTGTCCTGGCACCACACTGCCAGGTCTCTGACCTTCTCCCTATAGGCTGTCTCATCATTGTCAGTGATCAGGCCTACCACTGTTGTGTCGTCAGCAAACTTAATGATGGAGTTGGAGTCGTGCTTGGCCACGAGTGAACAGGGAGTACAGGAGGGGACTAAGCACGCACCCCTGAGGGGCCCCAGTGTTGAGGATCAGCATGGCAGATGTGTTGTTGCCTACCCTTACCACCTGGGGGTGACCCATCAGGAAGTCCAGGATCCAGTTGCAGAGGGAGGTGTTTAGTCCCAGGGTCCTTTGCTTAGTGAAGAGCTTCATGGGCACTATGGTGTTGAACGCTGAGCTGTCGTCAATGAACAGCATTCTCACATTGGTGTTGCTTTTGTCGAGGTGGGAAAAGGCAGTGTGGAGTGCGATTGAGATTGCGTGATCTGTGGATCTGTTGGGGCGGTATGTGAATTAGAGTGGGTATAGGGTTTCTGTTATGATTGTGTTGACGTGTGCCATTAACCTGCCTAAATGATTACCGCCCCATAGCACTCACGTCGGTAGTCATAATGTGTTACAGATTTCTTGATTTTTCTTTGATTCATTCTGACTATTTTGAGGAAGTGCATGGAAATGTTGTTGTCATGGTGGCTCTAGGGACAAACAGTAATATTGCCGCTTTCTTCTAGTTTTTCTAACAAAGGTCTTTAAGGAGTATGTGAGCACAGACGTTCACTTCTCCTAGCCGAGTTCTGATAGGACCAAACGGAACCTATGTATGCGCCTTTAGGAGATCTTATACTTTTTAAAATTAGATAATATCAGTCAGTTAACATGATCTTTATGAATATGAAGCCTTTATGTGCTTGTTTTGATTACATATATGCTTCGAAATTCACAAAAAGTTACATTAGCCGATGAAGATCATAGAACAAACCGTATAAGATCTCCTAAGCCTGTGTTTACCACAAAACCTATTTTTGGAGTTTATCCAAAAACACACAAAAAAAACCATTAACTTCTTGTCAATACGGGGGCGCTGTTTTCACTTTGGAAAAAATCGTGCCCAAATGAAACGGCCTCGTGCTCTGTTCTAGATCGTACAATATGCATAGTATTATTACTATTGGATAGAAAACACTCTCAAGTTTCTAAAACTGTTTGAATTATATCTGTGAGTAAAACAGAACTAATTTGGCAGCAAACTTCCATGTAGGAAGTGAAAAATCTGAAAACGAGGCTCTTATTCAGGGCCTGCTTATTCAACTGTCTTTTATTTATCGATATGCATGCACTTCATACGCCTTCCACTAGATGTCAACAGGCAGTGGAAGGTGGAATGGGGTGTCTAGCTTGATCTGAGGCCGAACAAGAGCTTTTGGAGTGACAGGTCCGGAATATTCTTTGTCTTCGAAGGCGCGCCGGGGAGCTCGACATTGTCTTCTGAAAAGCGTTCGGTATACACGGCGAATATCTCCGGCTCTGATTTTATTTGATACATATGATAATAACATCATAAAGTAGGTTTTTTCAACCGAGTTTTATCAGTTTATTCAACGTTTATTGGGACTTTTGGAGTTTTCCGTTCTTTGCGTCAAGAGAGGATGGGAATGTTAGCAACCTTGGCTAGCATTGTGGCGCGAATTCGACAGAAGAAATGGACATTCTAAAACCAAACAACGATTTATTCTGGACCAAGGACTCCTTGTACAACATTCTGATGGAAGCTCAGCAAAAGTAAGAAAACATTTATGTTATTTCGTATTTCTGTGTAAAATGTTGACTCCTATTCTCTGCCGTTTTGGTGAGCGCTGTCTCACAATAACGCAAGCTGTATGTTATGGTAAAGTTATTTTTAAAAATCTAACACAGCGGTTGCATTAAGAACCAGTGTATCTTTCATTTGCCATACAACAAGTATTTTTATGTAAAGTTTATGATGAGTTCTTTGGTCAGATTAGGTGAGTGTCCAAAATATCTCCGGAGATTCTGGTGAATCGATGCTACGTATTCACAATGTATAACCAGGATTTGTAGCTATAAATATGCACATTTTCGAACAAAACATAATTCTATTGTATAACATGATGTTATAAGACTGTCATCTGATGAATTTGTTCAAGGTTAGTGATTAATTTTATATCTTTTGCTGGTTTTTGCGAAAGCTACCTTTGCGGTGAATAAATGCGTTTGTGTGTTTGGCTATTGTGGTAAGCTAATATAATTCTATATTGTGTTTTCGCTGTAAAACACTTAAAAAAATCGGAAATATTGGCTGTATCTTTCATTTGCTGTACACCATGTATTTTTCATAAATGTTTTATGATGAGTATTTATTTATTTCACGTTGCTCTCTGTAATTATTCTGGCTGCTTTGGTTATATTTTGATGGTGGCTGCAATGTAAAACTGTCACGCTCGTCGTTAGGTGAAAGAGAGGACCAAGGCGCAGCGTGATATAAATACATCTTATTTTTAATAGAAGAAGAAACGAACACGAACACTAATACAAACTAAACAAAACAACAAACGACCGTGAAGCTATCAAACGAAAGTGCAGACAAAAGCAACTAACGTCAAAACATAGACAATTACCCACAACCTACCTAATGCCTATGGCTGCCTAAATATGGCTCCCAATCAGAGACAACGATAGACAGCTGTCTCTAATTGAGAACCAATCCAGGCAACCATAGACTTACATAAACACCTACACTGAACACAACCCCATGAACTCTACAAAACCCCCTAGACAATACAAACACCCTAGACTAGACAAAAACACACAAACATCCCCCATGTCACACCCTGACCTAACTAAAAATAATAAAGAAAACAAAGATAACTAATGCTAGGGCGTGACAGTACCCCCCCCCCCAAAGGTGCGGACTCCGGCCGCAAAACCTGACACAGAAGGGGAGGGTCCGGGTGGGCCTTCTTACGGCGGCGGCTCGGGTGCGGGACGTGGACCAGACTCCACCATAGTCAATACCCGCTTTGGTGGCGCCTCTGGAACGTCGACCCTTGCAGCGAGTCCCGGACTGAAGACCATCCTAGAGGGCGCCACTGGACGGAGGGGCAGCTCCGGACTGAGGGGCAGCTCCGGACTGAGGGGCAGCTCCGGACTGAGGGGCAGCTCCGGACTGAGGGGCAGCTCCGGACCGAGGGGCAGCTCCGGACCGAGGGGCAGCTCCGGACCGAGGGGCAGCTCCAGACCGACGGGCAGCTCCGGACTGACGGGCAGCTCATGACTGGAGGGCAGCTCATGACTGGAGGGCAGCTCATGACTGGAGGGCAGCTCATGACTGGAGGGCAGCTCATGACTGGATGGCAGCTCATGACTGGAGGGCAGCTCATGACTAGAGGGCAGCTCATGACTGGAGGGCAGCTCATGACTGGAGGGCAGCTCATGACTGGAGGGCAGCTCATGACTGGAGGGCAGCTCATGACTGGATGGCAGCTCATGACTGGAGGGCAGCTCATGACTAGAGGGCAGCTCATGACTGGAGGGCAGCTCATGACTGGCGGGCAGCTCATGACTGGCGGGCGGCTCAGGTAGCTCCTGACTGGCGGGCGGCTCTGGCGGCTTCTGACTGGCGGGCGGCTCTGGCGGCTCCTGACTGGCGGGCGGCTCTGGCGGCTCCTGACTGGCGGGCGGCTCTGGCGGCTCCTGACTGGCGGGCGGCTCTGGCGGCTCCTGACTGGCGGGCGGCTCTGGCGGCTCCTGACTGGCGGGCGGCTCTGGCGGCTCCTGACTGGCGGACGGCTCTAGCGGCTCGGGACAGACGGGCGGCTCTGACGGCTCGGGACAGACGGGCGGCTCTGACGGCTCGGGACAGACGGGCGGCTCTGACGGCTCGGGACAGACGGGCGGCTCTGACGGCTCGGGACAGACGGACGGCTCAGATGGCGCTGGGTAGGCAGGCAGCTCAGATGGCTCTGGGCAGGCAGGCAGCTCAGATGGCTCTGGGCAGGCAGGCAGCTCAGATGGCTCTGGGTAGGCAGGCAGCTCAGATAGCGCTGGGCAGACGGCAGACTCTGGCCGGCTGAGGCGCACAGTAGGCCTGGTGCGTGGTGCCGGAACTGGAGGTACCGGGCTAAGGACACGCACCTCAAGGCTAGTGCGGGAAGCAGCAACAGGGCGCACAGGGCTCTGGAGACGCACAGGAGGCTTGGTGCGTGGTGCCGGAACTGGTGGTACTGGGCTGGAGACACGCACCACAGGGCGAGTGCGTGGAGGAGGAACAGGGCTCTGGAGACACACTGGAAGCCTGGTGCGTGGTGTTGGCACTGGTGGTACTGGGCTGGGGCGGGGAGGTGGCGCCGGATATACCGGACCGTGCAGGCGTACTGTCTCCCTTGAGCACCGAGCCTGCCCAACCTTACCTGGTTGAATGCTCCCCGTAACCCGACCAGTGCGGGGAAGTGGAATAACCCGCACTGGGCTGTGTTGGCGAACCGGGGACACCATGCGTAAGGCTGGTGCCATGTATGCCGGCCCGAGGAGACGCACTGGAGCCCAGACGCGTTGAGCCGGCTTCATGGCACCTGGCTCAATGCTCAATCTAGCCCGGCCGATACGAGGAGCTGGAATGTACCGCACCGGGCTAAGCACACGTACAGGAGACACCGTGCGCTTTACCGCATAACACAGTGTCTGCCCGTACTTTCGCTCTCCACGGAAGCTCGGGGAGTTGGCGCAGGTTTCCTACCTGACTTCGCCACACTCCCTTGTAGCCCCCTCCCAAGAAATTTTTGGGGCTGACTCTCAGGCTTCCAGCCTCGCTTCCGTGCTGCCTCCTCATACCGCCGCCTCTCGGCTTTAGCTGCCTCCAGCTCTTCACGAGGGCGGCGATATTCTCCCGGTTGTGCCCAGGGTCCTCCGCTGTCCAGAATTTCCTCCCAATTCCTATAGTCCTGCGTTCGCTGCTGCTGCCTTGTATCACGCTGCTTGGTCCTGGTAAGGTGGGTAATTCTGTCATGCTAGGTGAAAGAGAGGACCAAGGCGCAGCGTGATATAAATACATCTTATTTTTAATAGAAGAAGAAACGAACACAAACACTAATACAAACTAAACAAAACAACAAACGACCGTGAAGCTATCAAACGAAAGTGCAGACACAAGCAACTAACGTCAAAACATAGACAATTACCCACAACCTACCTAATGCCTATGGCTGCCTAAATATGGCTCCCAATCAGAGACAACGATAGACAGCTGTCTCTAATTGAGAACCAATCCAGGCAACCATAGACTTACATAAACACCTACACTGAACACAACCCCATGAACTCTACAAAACCCCCTAGTCAATACAAACACCCTAGACTAGACAAAAACACACAAACATCCCCCATGTCACACCCTGACCTAACTAAAAATAATAAAGAAAGCAAAGATAACTAAGGCCAGGGCGTGACAAAAACTATGATTTATACCTCAAATATGCACATTTTCGAACAAAACATAAATGTATTGTATAACATGTTATAAGACTGTCATCTGATGATGTTGTTTCTTGGTTAGTGACTAATTATATCTCTATTTTGTCGATTTTGTGAAAGCTACCTATGCGGTGGAAACATGGTGAAAATATGCGGTTGTGTGTTTGGCTATTGTGGTTAGCTAATATAAATAAATATTGTGTTTTCGCTGTAAAACATTTTAAAAATCGGAAATGATGGCTGGATTCACAAGATGTTTATCTTTCATTTGCTCTATTGGACTTGTGATTTCATGAAAATTATATTATATGATATCCCTGTCCCATTAGGCTAGGCTATGCTAGTCAGCTTTTTTGATGAGGAGGATCCCGGATCCGGGAGGGTGATGAAGTAGAGGTTTTAATTTTCCCATAGGCATTGGCCAACGAGCCATGGCGTAGTTAGTGCCTACTAAAAGACGCCATTACTATTGCTCTAGCCTAATGGTTAAAACCAAACCAACTTTAGGCTAATGTGTGGGAATGGATGCATGCAGGAATGAAGTCGAACGTTCATCAATTTCAGGTGAGAGAAACGTTAATTTTCATAGACTCATGGAAACAATGACTAAGAAATAGCCCTAGGCAGCCCTTTTGTAATTTCAAGTATTAGTTAAATATTTTCTAACTATATGTGGAGGTCATAAGTCTGTTTATGTTGTGGCCCGGTTGACTGACAAGTTGGGCTTGAATTCCTTTTTCCATGTCATATGCCGGGCCGGCAGCCAAGTAGGGCAAAGTTGAAATGGCAGATATAGAGGCCGGTGTAGCCTGGGTTACTGGCATGCGCTCAGAAGTAGGACCGGTTTATAAATATAAACACTGCAGACTAGGAAGAGCAGTCTACTACACCACTGACCACATAACAAAACATTTTGCATGGTGTATTCATAAAAACTATTCTAATAATTAGGTTTGATCATCAGGGCCATAATACAGTGCCAAATACATAATACAGTTCCATCAGTGCCAAATGGATATTTCTCCAGTATAGCTTTATAATATGTGTCCGGTCAGCTAAAAGTTTAGATTTTAACAATATCAACTGAAGAATGAGACAATTAATTTCCTTCAGTTAACATTTACTTTTTCAAATCAATTGTGAGGATGCAGACTTCCTATGAATTAACTTTCCGTTAGCCCATTACACACACTTATTGTGTGGCACAAGGGGGATAGAGAATAACTAACTTTTGCTTGCTTTTGTTTGTCAAACATCTGAAATGTTTCCTATAGCTATCAGGTGCATAGACGGTGACACCCAACACAGCACCAGCAACAAATCCATATGGTAACTAACTACACTAGTACAGTATTACATACTTAAGTGTTTCTCAGAGACATAGACAGCTACAGTAGCCAAAGAATTGATACATAATAGCAATCCAAAAACCAAATATTCAGTAATTCAATACCTTGAAAATCGATTAAATTCAAGCTTGCTGAAGTGAAACAGAAGAAGACAGTGAATTTGGTTTCTCACAGTGGAATTCCTCTGGACCAGGGCTGAGCTCTTTCTGTGTGTGTGCTGCCTCTGTGCTCTGTGTGTGACTCCTATGCCCTTGAAGCGGCTTTCCTCAGGTACTGGGAGCAAAATGCTACCCCCTTTTCTTTCTGTAACTGGACACCATCTAGAGCTAGACTGTATCCTCATGTGCCTGCTGACCACATAGCATTCAAACCCCTACAGAGTACTACTAGAAATACCTGATGTATATTCATCAATCTATTCACGTATATATTACGTTTTGGCCGTGGTATCCAGTGACAAATGGTTAATAATTCATAGTTATGAGGCAACTTTTGAGGCGAGTTTCATCTCTCTGTGAACAGTGTGTCTATCGTGGCTGTGTTACGTAATAACCCACCATGTTCCCTTTTTCTATCACTACATCTGTGGACACTGTTTTTTTAATGGTTTGACAGGCTTTAAGCTTTAGGCAGTCAACCAAGCAGTTAATTCTCCTTTATTAACCTCTATATTACAAATACATTTGTCACAAAGTGCTTATAAATAAGTAAACCTCCCAAAAGAGTAAACAAAGGTAATAGTAGCTATATTTCAATCCAATTGGCAACTGATTTTCACACACGAATATTCAAAATTCTGCATAAAGAAAATGTGTGCATTTTCCCACCAGTGGTGTTTCCACCAAACTGACATGTTTCTGTTAAAAATCAGTATGTGATGATGTAGTGCACACTAATGATGTAATGCACACAACCTTTCATGTACCGAATAAATATCTAGAGTTCATTGTGTTTCTATGCCTATCAAACTCTACCGATAATTTTGTCATAAAAACTGTTGCATTAAATAGCAAATGTGCCTACTCTGTACATAGCATGTGCGCTTCTAGGCAAGAGCTGGCAGATACTGTACAGTGCGGGTAGGCTGTGCACAATGTACGGGTAGGCTAGTGAGTCTACATGATGAGATTATTATGGATAAGAGACAGAATATTTTTAATTGTCAAATGGCAGTCAAGCATCAATCATCATGTCACACTCAACATTTATTGGAAAGGAGCATCAAACTCATCACGGCACACTTATGTGAAATTCATCATCACTTCTTTCATCTGTATCCTAATAAACTGTATGATTTCCCGAGTCTTAGTAGTAGGACCACACACCATATCGTCACACGTGACTCCAAGTTACCTTCGATATTGTTATAATATATCAATACTTGCACATTAAGTTGTTTCCACTGCACCGCCATCTCTCGCATAATGAATATTACCAACACAAAAAGATCCCACCATGTCGAACGCACAAATTATCTGTCGGCATTTATACAATTGTACCAAAACTTCCTGTTTCCACCACAGCTCTCGTGATTTTTTTTATATGGTATAACTTCACTCGCATAAAAACTGGAAGGAAACGTGGTTACTGGGAAAAACTCCATAGGAAACCTTTAAAAGGAACCTGACTAAGAAGAAAACGAGATTGGGAGCCCATCCTCCTCAGGGTAAAGATTTAAGAGACGACCAGACCGGTAGGATTGTCTAGCATCTGCTGGCGTTAGCACCTCTGAACAGAGTCTTGGCTGTAATTTGCAAACTGAATACAAACCGGAGGACACCGTGCAAGCCCCCTACTGTACAGACCGACAATCGGTCCGGTGAGTTATCTCCTTTAGATTAGGCCTACTTAAGTTAAAAAGTTGTCATATAAGGCAGAGTGAAAGCAGGACAAGGCATATTGTTGCTGACACAGAATGGTGAAGTACACATGTAGCAAAGACCCCCTTGATGATGAGTCTGTGTTTGTCCAGAAGCACTAAACAAAAACCCTGACCTGAACCCCAGAAACAGCAAGGCAAGGCAAATCAGACAAATTGATGAAAGTTATTTTAGAAGGAAAGGTGAAGGAGGGCTTCATAGCGAATGCAGATGGGTAGAGGAGGTAGGACAGTGAGAGATAGGGAGTGGAGATCCAGCCTTACAGCAGCGTTGTGTTCTATACCTGGCATGTACACCTGGTCACCCAGCACTGTCCCCTGTCCAGCTAACGCTACCTTCTCAGCCCCTTTCACCTAGGACCAGAAACAGGAGGATTAGATAGATAGGCCTATGGCATTTAAAGCAACTTAATCTCATTCAAGATAACGGTTAGGTGGTGGTCTCACCTGCCCCCACTTCCCAGACTCCACACAGAATGATGTCACCACATTCTCTGAGTTGTTTCCTCCAATCACAAACAGCCGGTCTGTGGCACCCAGGAAGTAGAGGCTGGGGAGGTCAGCATTGGCTTTGGTTAGGGTAGGGAGCAGCTCAGACCATAAGTCTGGGAAAGACAGAGAAAACAGGAGTGTGCATGTCTGTCTGTGTGTGTTTGTATGTGTGTGTCAGGGGCTCAAAGGCTGTTATTGATTAGACTACAGCCTGCAATTGACCAACATGTAAGGTTGCAAGGAACAACTCCACTCAAGATTGATACTGCTTTACCTTGCCTGGTGTCATACTGTAGAAGCAGCTTTTCCCCAGTCCTCTGGATGTTCCCCAGGACATACAGACGGGAGCCCAGGCTGGTGGCCAGAGGGAGGTCATGGGACAGGGACATGGTGAACTGTAAGTCAGTCAGAGGCAGAGAGGAGACAAACCTGCAGCAGAGAACACACACAAACCTATAGGTTAGACTAAGAGGTACAGTAGCAGCTAGGGCTGTCAGAGTTAATCAATCAACTCGAGTTGCTTTGGACAAAATCAAGACATCGATATTCTTGTAATGTTTTTGTATATAAAAAAAATTATCTTCCAATTCTGAATTTGTGATTAATCGCGAGTAATAACAGCAAATACTGTGATTAAGTCGATTAAATGTTTTTATCGTTTGACAGCCATAGTAGCAACATAATAATACACATCCAGGTAGGAGCCGTAACCTACGTCCATGTGTTGTCCCAGGGGTGGTATCGCTCCACAGCAGTGTAGAGGGCTGTGCTGGAGTCAGGGGTCACCAGAGAGTCCAAGTACCAGCCTCCCACAGCATAGATAGAGCCATCACATGACACTGCACTGAAATGCCTCCTGTGCTGTCAGGAAGACAACAGATACAGACACTTAATATACGTTTTATATAACAATGATTAACAATGATTGATTTTCATGAGGTGGATGTCTTTCCTGTACCTTGATGAGAGGTGCAGTGGAGACCCAGGTGTTGGTGAAGGGGTTGTACCTAAAGGAGGCCATTTTGAACTCCCAGCCCCTCTTGGCCCGCTGCCTGTAGCCACCGATGAGGTAGAGGTAGTTGAGTAGAACCACCGTGGTGAAGCACCACTTATCAGCCATGAAGGGGAGCTCTGTTATTGGACGCCAGTCACCAGTGACCTCTGATCCATCTAGGGTGAAGAGGTGGCGGGCGGCTTCTGTTTCTAGGTCATTCCAGGAGGTCAGGTTCTCCTTCCTCACGCAGCAGAGCCGGAGATCACCCTGCCACCTCAGACGGGCCAGTTCAGCCCTGTCTTCAGCCGGCAAACACCTGGCCATGCATTCACAATATGAAGAATAATCCATTTTCAGTTGAAAGGAGAGTTCACTCCTTGCAGCTGAAGATTATTTGCTTGGTGTGGAAATTGAAACCCATGAAGTAGGCCGATTAAATGAGGTCAGGTATTGGGGAATGTCATGCTGTACCTGGTGAGGTGAGGCAGCTCCAGCAAGTGTCTGCTGAGGTAGCAGAACACAGTTGTCTCCAGCTCAGTACAGCAGATATCCCGGGCCAGAGCCAGGTAGGACAGGCAGGTGTCTGAGGTTAGAACACCAGACAGGGCCAACAGGCACTGCGACACAAAGGCCTCAGCCAGCAGGTAGCTGCCCACCTCCAGAGTCAGACAGAGAAATTGAGTTATCAAACGTACAACGTTTCAAACAATAAATTGCTGGTGCTCTGTGTGATGTGCCAGCCTGGGACAGATTCATTTCCATATGAGTGGAAAATAAGTATGATATATGGGGAATAAGACATCCACCCACTTGGATGTGTTCTCCCAACTCCTCCTGGGGAACGCAGAAGTCATTCCGGAAGCAGAATTCTAGGAGGGAATGGAAGACTGAGGAGGGAATGTGGTCCAGGACAATCAGGCTCTCTGTGGTCTCTCTCATACTGGACTGGGACAGGGCTCTGAAGTACTCACTACAGTCAGTCAGTCGACCAAGGTTCACCTTATACACCCAGATGAAAGAACAAAAAAACATAGATGGAAGGTTAGCTTTGTCATTATGTCAAGTTATGAAAAAATTCTGCAGTATGTCTGATGAAACAATCTCCATAATGGAGATGTGAGGTGTACCATTTCTAAAGGCAGTTCAGGGATTATGTGATGACATACAGGAGCTGTTAACTTACGTGGAAGGCATGTGTGCTGGTCTGGACTGTAACCATTGTTCCACTTTCATCTCCATGGTGATAGGTACGATACATCTCATTGGTTAGCCACTCCTTTGACACCCTGTCATACAGTCCTTCACCTGAGTTGCCTGGTGATGTCACCCAGGTGTGTGGCACTGAGAACGGTATTCTCCACACCCTCTCTAAAGCATACTTCAACCACCCACTGATCCACAGCACCACAAATTTCACATACGGTCTGAGAAGACTTCTCATACTGAGGAGAAAAGATGATTTACTAATATTAAAGGGAGTTACCTCATCTATCTCACAAATCGATCTTATTGTCTGTCTCTCAAAACTGTGTTGGGTCTAGCCAAAATATATCTGTGTCATTTTCTAAAGATCCATGTAATACATTTGACCAATTATGCTATTATTGTATAACTATTTGTCATAGGAAGAAAAACAGGCCTGTTAGGCACTAACTGGGAGAAACCCGGATTTAAACTTAGATCCTAGAAACATTGAACAACTTCCTGCTATAGAGAACTCAATGAGAAGGGCTTGCATTACACAAAAACAATACAGAGCATGAAGGAAACACACTGAACACTGAACAGACACTCGAGGGTCCTAACACACATGTATCTCCCTGATCCATCGCAGCTCAGAGTCACATGTCTGATAAGATAACAGTCCAGCAGCAACAGCAGCTATAATACTAGCTGAATGCCACACACCAGTGGCCACACAAAATAAGAAAGAAATGCAATAGGCCCACAGCAACTATGTTGCTTGGACCCCTAACAATGACATCCCAAACGTGCATAAATCCAAAATCCAGCTTTGATCCCCGTGTGAGAGTAGACAAGGTCAGTTATAAAGCCTCTCCTCAATAGACAGTCCAAGCAGGGCTTACATGGAACTGGGTGCAGAAAAACAGCTCTACAGGACTGATCTATTTTAGGCATCATGGGGGACTTGTGCAATATTCCAAATCAACCCCTAGCCCCTACCCCTAGGTACACCCCATTCCCCTTCCTTCTATGCACTGAAAGGAAGGAATATAGATGTTAGTGATATAGTGAAACTCCCACCTAGTTAAGAGGTGCAGCTATTTCCATATTGAATATCTACCCAATCCTTACAGATTAGCATTAAGTATGCTAGTGTGAAATATGACCCTAAATATGCTAAGAATTGTACCATTAGGGGGAGCTCTGGTTCCTGAACATGTATTGTTTTTCTACAGTACACGTACAAGGTGAAAAGAACTGTTGCCATATCAATAAATTAATATCCATAATCAATCAGGTATCAAGCATGTTTATTAGCTGTTAAATTATCATATTTACACCGCAGTTGCAGTGCAAGGAGGATTTTGGACAGGATTGAGATGTAATGAAAAACAAATACTCAAAAATGTAGCTAGATGATGACGCAGTAGGCAGTTTAATATTCTCTCAAATCTAACATTGGCCTACATCCACAGCATACATTCTAATTCTGATATTATAGGGTCAATTCATAGGGAAACCTTTATTATAACCGACATACCAAAACTGAGGGTACTGCACTTAGCAAACAAATATACTAAATAATTTACAACATTAGGAATTATACTGAACAACATTTTGACGTGTTCAAATGATTGCCATTCCAATGAAAAAAATAACTTTTCTTTCAACCTGATCCCATTTTCATCATCTTTAAAAAATATATATATATTTTAGGCATACACAAACAGTAGCCAAATGCACATTTAAATCAGAAACAAAATCTGTTGTTCAAAGTCATGGACAGTTTTGTTTAGCTATTGTGGTTCTTGGTCTGAAATGGAAAAGGACAAACATCTAAACCTTGGGCATAGTCAATTCGTGACAGACAGTTCTATACCAATTTACTAGTAATGGAACAGCTTTAGAATTCGAGGTAAACCTAGTCAGATTGCAATGACTTCATAAAAGCCAGACGGCTTTCAGCAACAACAAAAAAGGATGACGATATTTAGCACATTCTGATACTGAAAGCTGTACAGTATATAACAGAGATTATTATTTTCAAAAGCTGCTCTCTGAGATATGTTGTGCAATTAGCTTTCATTGTCTATAACCAAAAACATGTTACATTTGTTGTGGTAATTTCCTGTATTACTAAATGAGGAGAGTTTACAAACCACACACAAGTCAGAATTATATTTAAACTTCATCTTTAATCAAATGAGCTTCACCATAGCCCTTTGACTCTCAGATCAATTCAGTGTCTATAAATGAATTCTGAGACTGCTTACAAAATAATTCTAGTATCTTTTATAGCCAAGATACAACCCTCTCAACTCAAATGACGAACCACAGATCTCAGGAACTTCACAAAGGGCCTTTTACTTGAGAGAGGAGTATCCCATAGCCAGATAGCATTAGCTATAAATTATCGTTCAGTTTGGTCTCTAAGACGAGGTTCTAATCTCGTTCTTGGTACTTCATAGTACCTAAACATTACCTCATCCAATGGCATATATCAATTGTCAACATTAGATACTCCCATCTCAAATACACCCCACCACTGGACAAGCTCACTGAGGGGAGTGACTTGTGCACAGACATTGTGGAGCCAAGAGATAACTGGTTCCCCCTTAATCATCCCTTCACATGGTTTAACAGATACATTCACATATGAAGACAATGTTCCATTCTGTTCAGATATGAAGACAATGTTCCATTCTGATATTCTGCATATTACCAGACATGTAAAAGTCAAGCCTGACCACTCCCCTCTCTGGGCCCCAAGTGACTTTTCCCTAGAGTAGAAAGGAAAAATGCAACTGCCGACAGTATAGTCCAAAAAGAGACATTCTAATGACAAGTATCTCACATAAGCATATTATGAAAGTAAATAAAACATCTTATTTATCTACGTTACCTAACTAATTCTGATTCAGCTATGACATTCCCCTCTCAAGGGACTCTGTCCCTTCTGGAGAATCAGAACAGTAACTTTACACCTTACTAACAGTAGTTGCAGAGTATATGAATAAAAAAAAATACATAATCAATATTTAAAAGAAAATAAAGAATCAAATCCCTTCAATGTCAAGTACCTTAGCTTATATGTAAGCTTTCTCCCTTCTGAAACTAAGTTTACAACCTTTATTCTACAAAACAGACTTGCACATGTTTAATCACACAGAATAATCCATTGTTGAGGGGGGAAAAAAATGAACATAGAAATGCTCCCTAAGTTACATGAGAACCAGTATCTAAACACAGGCCTCATCACAAGATATAGGACAGTCATCCCTCTAAGTCCTTATGCTCAGAATTGGAGTCCTCACCATCAGAGATGTAGTCAGGAATAGAGAATAGGTCAGGGAAATCATTCATATTCCAAATCATAATTAAAACCCAACCAATTATCCAACCAAAATTTAGAATGACATTGCTCAGTGATTCAAATTGGTCTTATCACTCAAAGTAAAAAACTAAATTTAACACACATCAATATTGGCAGAATTTACATTCATATTAACATTCAGTATAATTATCCCATAATTCTACTATTAACTTTTTAATCACGATTATAATACAGATCAGTATCTCAATCCATTCTTAATCTAAATTACTATCATTTTATGTGGTGTCGACCTCTACAATCTGTTTAAGAACATATTTGACTTACTATGCAATTGAGCGTCTGCTTTTTTCCCACAGCGTTAACACTTTAACTGATAGATGAAGATTATCATAAATGTTAACATACAATCTTGCCCAGCAACAAAGTTGTTGTGTTCCTCCGGCCACTTAGTTACTGTTTCTAAATGAATAGGACCATCAGTCTGTGTTCCATACTGTACTACAAAGCAACAGATAACTACAGTATGAATGGAGTTCTGAGCTGCAGCTTGATTCTCTGCCATTCTGTATTATGCCAGCACCCAACACCATGCACAGAACACACATTTAACAAACAAGTCAAGAGCAAAACAGACAACACAAAATGTGCATATTTTGACCCTGAAGTCAAATGTTTACTTAAGTACAACAACAATCATTTAAATTACGAGGTGGGGTAAAAAAAAGAAGGTGAATTTAATGACTGTAAAAGAAAGCACATGAATACAGAACAATCTGACTACAGGTTTTGAAAATAAATGTATGGAACTAGTAGATAACTAATGTAAACAAACAACATACATTGTTGCTGTGCTTTTCACTGAATTTCGTATTTCATAGCAGGGGTTGATGAGTGCATTTTGTTGGATTGCAGATAAATCCCTGCTTCGCTGTTACTTGTCACAGGCAGTGCAAAGTATTGGATGCTACTAAGCAAAGATACTATATGGATGGTATAGTGGTATATTATAAATATAAAAGTTCAAACGATGGATTATCTTGTAAAAATCTACCTCAGACTCTTTAGTGGGTATTTTCCCCCCTTATTTGGCTTGGTTTCACGACTTAATAAATCTACCTAGCTAACCATGTTTCTGCTACGTTATCATTTCACCCAACTCCCATTATACATACTTTCAATAAAATAACCAAACTAAAAAGGTAAAAAGTAGCTTTTTCTGCCGAGGTAAGCATTAAATCGAGACTGGGCATAGTCCTGAAATGACAATGTAAATATTGATGTGTTTTGGAAGCACATGCCACTGTTTATTCAGGTCATAGAACAACTCACTTAGCAACAGAAAGAGAAGTGGAGAGACCATAAAACACCTATACCTGCAATGTCATGCGAATTACATTAATTGATGTTACAATACGCTGAGGCACTACTTTTCAAAAGTAAGCACCACATTGGTGGTGGTAAAGGTGAGTTTTCCACCTTATTATGTAAAGCGCTTTGAGCACCTAGGTGGAAAAGCGCAGTATAAATCCAATCAATTATCATTATAATTATTATGACAATCATATAATGAAAAGTAGTGTAGATTACTTTTGAATTTAGAAAATCAATCTTCGATTTAGGAGTGAACTATCTCTTTTGGGCTAATTTGTGGTAGATGTTTTAGTCTTACCGATTTGCTTCTACGAACATCTCCAGCTCTTTACGAGCTTGGTCCTCGTGCATAGTGCTCTCCGAATATCCTCCCATCTCCAACAGGTAGTTAAGAATGAAATGCAGCTGAAGAGAAAAACACACTCGCTCAGAGATGAGGGACACCAAATAGATTTAATCTATACATGGATTTCCCTGGCTTGTATCAATAACCTGAAAATAATGCATTTGCAATTGTCATATGACTTCATGAGTTCTGGAAATGTGCATGCATAGTTTGTTTCCACTAGATGGCGATGTGGTCAGAAAAACAGTTCCATACAACTGGACAGACATAATGTACATCACACAATTATGAAATAAAAGATATACACTGGCAGTGAACCCACAGAGTTTCTAAACTCATAGGCGCAACATTGCGAGACTTCCGGGAACACTTGTGAAACAGACCAAGCAGACCAGGCTGGGGTTTGAGAAGTCATTGGACTCGTTTGAGTGGTAAGGCTAAAGAAACCGACTGCATACAGATGTCGAGGAGTGAAGTAGGGGGAGATACATCTGCAACAGCCGAAAGTCGGACATTAAAGTGGTTTTCCAACAGCAAGGCTCAGATCAACATGATTGCCATTTAGGCCTAGGGTCTTTTTTTCTCAATTTCCGCCTGACTGACGTGCCCAAAGTAAACTGCCTGTTGCTCAGGCCCTGAAGCCAGGATATGCATATAATTGGTAACATTGGAAAGAAAACAGTTTGTAGTTTGTAGAAATGTTAAAACCTGTTATGGCTGCAAGGGAAAGTATTGAGTAGCCAGATAAAAGATGCCCATTTCAAACGGCCTCGTACTCAATTCTTGCTCGTACAATATGCATATTATTATTACTATTGGATAGAAAACACTCTCTAGTTTCTAAAACCGTTTGAATTATTTCTCTGAGTGAAACAGAACTCATTATGCAGCACTTTTCCTGACCAGGAAGTAGAATGTCAGAAATATATGCTCTGTTCAACTTCCTGCCTATACATGGTCATGACACGTAAGAGTCTACGTACACTTCTTACGCCTTCCTCTGGGTGTCAAGAGGATGTGAGAGAAGAAATGTTGTGTTTATCTTGGTCTGAGGTGGAATAAAAGCTATTTCTTTGACGTGACCGTCCACTTCCGGTACTCTGAAGCGCGCGACTTGGACATGGATATGCGTTCTGTTTTGCTCCCGTTATGGACGACTAACATCTCCGTCTTAGATTTTATTTGATACATGTCACCATATCATCGTAACGTATGTTTTTTCAATATAGTTTCATCAGATTATTGAAATTTTTTCGGGAGTTTTGCCGTGTTCCGTTCTCTTCCGTTTGTTTACATGGAGAGATCCGTGCAACCCGGCTAGCACGCTTGCTAAATGGAGAGAGAAAGTTGCCATTCTGAATCCAAACAACGACTCATCTGGACAAAGGACACCTTGTTCAACATTCTGATGAAAGATCAGCAAAAGTAAGACCCAATTTATGATGTTATTTCATATATCTGTCGTGCATGTGAACTGGTCGTGGGCGCCCAAGTGTTTCTGGCTATTGTGGCTACGCTAATATAGCGCTACATTTTGTTTTCGCTGTAAAACACTTAATAAATCGGAAATATTGTCTGGCATCACAAGATGCCTGTCTTTCATTTACTGTACACTATGTATTTTTCAGAAATGTTTTATGATGAGTAATTAGGTATTTGACGTTGGTGTCTGTAAATATTATGGCTGCTTTCGGTGCAATTTCTGATTGTAGCTGCAATGTAAACTATGATTTATACCTGAAATATGCACATTTTTCGAAAAAAACATATGCTATACAATAAATATGTTATCAGACTGTCATCTGATGAGGTTGTTTCTTGGTTAGTGGCTATTTATTTCTTTATTTGGCCGAATTTGTGATAGCTAGTGATGGAGTAAGAAACTGATGGAGTAAGAATAGTGGTGTCTTTTGCTAACGTGGTTAGCTAATAGATTTACATATTGTGTCTTCCCTGTAAAACATTTTAAAAATCGGACATGTTGGCTTGATTCACAAGATGTGCACCTTTCATCTGGTGTCTTGGACTTGTTAATGTGTGAAAGTTAAATATTAAAAAAAAATATATTTTGAATTTCGCGCCCTGCACTTGAGCTGGATGTTGTCATAAGTGTACCGGTGTCGGGCTGCAGCCCAAACAGGTTAAAATAATGTAGGAGACTATAACATAATACATATGGTAGGACAAAAATCCAAAGGAAAACCAACCAGAATTATTTTTCTTGAGAGCACATGCTCTACAATGGAAAGTATAGGGAAATAATTAAATATAGCCCCCAGTATGCAATTCCTATGGCTTCCATAGGGTGTCAGCACTTTACGTTCAAGGTTTCAGGCTTGTTTCTTCCAAAACGAGTAAGAAATTTGAGTTTTAGTACTGGGACACACTATTGGAAATTCGTGTTTGGGCGCACGAGGAAGACAAGGTGCACCTGCTAATATCGGTTTCCTATTGAACATACTTCTTTCCATATGAAATATTATAGTTTGATTACATTTTAGGGTACCTGAGGAGTCAATAGAAACTTATTTTGACTTGTTTTAAAAAAGTTTAGCGGTAGATTTTTGGATTCCTTTCTCTGCATGTTGAACGTGTGGATTACTCAAATCGATGGCGCCAACTAAACTGACTTTTTGGGATATAAAGAAGGTTTTTATCTAACAAAATGACACTACATGTTATAGCTGGACCCTTTGGATGACAAATCAGAGGAAGATTTTCAAAAAGTAAGTGAATATTTAATCGCTATTTGTGAATTTATGAAACCTGTGCCGGTGGGAAAATATTTTGATGTGGGGCGCCGTCCTCAAACAATCGCGTGGCATGCTGTAATGGCTACTGTAAATTGGACAGTGCAGTTAGATTAACAAAAATGTAAGCTTTCAACCGATGTAAGACACTTGTATGTACCTACATGTTTAATAGCCATACATTTTATGATTATTTATTTGAATTGCGCGCCCTCCAGTTTCACCGGAAGTTGTCCTTCTAGCGGGACGGCTAGCCCTAAGAAGATTTATGAAAGTTTTTCTTTATAATGTCGAAATAAACATGTCTCCAACCCACATATCACACACTCACATACTGGAATCATGTGTGTGTACATTGTAAATCAATTGAGAGAGTGAGAGAGAGAGACTCATATCACATTCATTTGTATAATCCACTGTATACATCAATCGTAGTTTCATAGTTTTTTTCATAGTTTTTTTCCTTTTTCAGTCATGTCTTTGGTCACATTCGCGTGGGTCAAACATAAACACCCTAGGGATTGGTTGAGAGCTTCTGGATATCAGGACAGCGATCACTCACCTCGGATTAGACAAATATTTCTTCAACAAAAAGCAGGACTCACACGATATTCTCCAAACATCCCATAGGGCAGACATCAAAATTATTCGCAAAAGGAAGCGACGCAGAGGAAAGAAGAGCCGGATGCCTCGTCCGGACCCGCAGAAGGCAACTAGGAAAGTTGCCGTTACCGTCAATATTACTCGCCAACGTGCAATCATTGGACAATAAACTAGACGAGGTACGATCACGAATATCCTACCAACGGGACATCAAAAACTGTAATATCCTATGCTTCACGGAATCGTGGATGAATGATGACATGGATATTCAGCTAGCGGGATACACGCTGCACTGGCAGGATAGAACAGCACACTCTGATAAGACGAGGGGGGGGCGGTCTGTGCATATTTGTAAACAACAGCTGGTGCACGAAATCTAAGGAAGTCTCTAGATTTTGCTCGCCTGAAGTAGAGTATATTGTGATAAATTGCAGGCCACACTACTTGCCTAGAGAGTTCTCAGCTACACTTTTCGTGGCTGTTTATTTACCACCACAGACAGATGCTGGCACTAAGACCGTACTCAGTCAGCTGTATAAGGAAATAAGCAAACAGGAAACGACTCACCCAGAGGCGGCGCTCCTAGTGGCCGGAGACTTTAATGCAGGGAAACTTAAATCAGTTCTACCAAATCTCTATCAACATGTTAAATGTGCAACCAGAGGAAAAAAAATTCTAGATCACCTGTACTCCACACACAGAGACGCATACAAAGCTCTCCCTCGCCCTCCATTTGGTAAATCCGACCACAACTCTATCCTCCCGATTCCTGCTTACAAGCAAAAATTAAAGCAGGAAGCACCAGTGACTCGGTCTATAAAAAAATGGTCAGATGAAGCAGATGCTAAACTACAGGACTGCTTTGCTATCGCAGACTGTAACATGCTCCGAGATTCTTCCGATGACATTGAGGAATACACCACATCAGTCACTGGCTTTATCAGTAAGTGCATTGAGGACGTCATCCCAACAGTGACTGTACGTACATACCCCAACCAGAAGCCATGGATTACAGGCAACATTCGCACTGAGCTAAAGGGTAGAGCTGCCGCTTTCAAGGTGCGGGACTCAACCCGGAAGCTTGATGGTTCGCCCTGCGACGAACCATCAAACAGGCAAAGCGTCAATACAGGGCTAAGAATCATACTACACTGGCTCCGACGCTCGTCGAATGTGGCAGGGCTTGCAAACTATTACAGACTACAAAGGGAAGCACAGCCACGGGCTGCCCAGTGACACGAGCCTATCAGGCAAGCTGAATCACTTCTATGCTCGCTTCGAGGCAAGCAACACTGAGGCATGCATGAGAGCATCAGCTGTTCCGGACGACTGTGTGATCACACTCTCCGTAGCTGACGTGAGTAAGACCTTTAACCTTTCTAGTACACATGTTCCGCTAGCGGAACCCCTCGACAACATTCCGCTGAAAAGGTAGTGCGGGAAATTCAAAAATATTTTTTAGAAATATGTAACTTTCACACATTAACAAGTCCAATACAGCAAATGAAAGATAAACATCTTGTTAATCTACCTATCGTGTCCGATTTAAAAAATGCTTTACAGCGAAAACACAACATATGATTATGTTAGATCACCGCCAAGTCCAAAAAATACACAGCCATTTTCCCAGCCAAAGATAGGAGTCACAAAAAGCAGAAATAGAGATATAATTAATCACTAACCTTTGATGATCTTCATCAGATGACATTTATAGGACATCCTGCTACACAATACATGTATGTTTTGTTCGATAATGTGCATATTTATATCCAAAAATATCAGTTTACATTGGCGCCATGTTCAGAAATGCCTCCAAAATATCCGGAGAAATTGCAGAGAGCCACATAAAATAACAGAAATAATCATCATAAACTTTGATGAAAGACACATGTTTTACATAGAATTAAAGATACACTTGTTCTTAATGCAACCGCTGTGTCAGATTTCCAAAAAACTTTACGGAGAAAGCAAACCATGCAATAATCTGAGACGGCGCTCAGATAGAAACAAAATTTCTCTGCCATGTTGGAGTCAACAGAAATACGAAATTACATTATAAATATTCCCTTACCTTTAATGATCTTCATCAGAATGCACTCCCAATCCTAGTTCCACAATAAATTGTTGTTTTGTTCGATAATGTCCATTATTTATGTCGAAGTAGCTACTTTTGTTAGCACGTTTAGTACGCATATCCAAACGCTCGTGCAGGTCCAGGCAAACGTCAGACAAAAACTTCAAAAAATTATATTACAGGTCGAATAAACTTGTCAAACTAAGTATAGAATCAATCTTTAGGATGTTGTTATCATAAATATTCAATAACATTCCAACCGGAGAATTCCTTTGTGTCTATAGAAGTAATGGAACGCAAGTCGATATCATGTGGAATGCCCGTGACCAGGACCTGGCTCTCTGCCAGACCACTGACTCAAACAGCTCCCATCTGGCTCAACATCACAGTAGAAGCTTCATTCAACGTTCTACAGACTGTTGACATCTAGTGGAAGCCGTAGGACGTACAAACAGATCCATATCCCCCTGGGATTTCAACAGGCGATGAGTTGAAAATCGACCAGCCTCAGAATTCCCACTTCCTGTTTGGATTTTTTCTCAGGCTTTTGCCTGCCATATGAGTTCTGTTATACTCACAGACATCTTTCAAACAGTTTCAGAAACTTCAGTGTTTTCTATCCAATAGTAATAATAATATGCATATCTTAGCATCTGGGACAGAGTAGGAGGCAGTTCACTCTGGGCACGCTATTCATTCAAAGTGAAAATGCTTTGTGTGCCCCCCCAACCCCTTGGTGTATCCCTAAAAAGTTAAACAGGACAACATACACAAGGCTGCGGGGCCAGACGGATTACCAGGACTTGTGCTCCGGGCATGTGCTGACCAACTGGCAGGTGTCTTCACTGACATTTTCAACATGTCCCTGTTGAGTCTGTAATACCAACATGCTTCAAGCAGACCACCATAGTCCCTGTGCCCAAGAACACAAAGGCAACCTGCTTAAATGACTACAGACCCGTAGCACTCACGTCCGTAGCCATGAAGTGCTTTGAAAGGCTGGTAATGGCTCACATCAACACCATTTTCCCAAAAACCCGAGACCCACTCCAATTTTCATACCGCCCAAACAGATCCACAGATGATGCAATCTCTATTGCACTCCACACTGCCCTTTCCCACCTGGACAAAAGGAACACCTATTTGAGAATGCTATTCATTGACTACAGCTCAGCGTTCATCACCATAGTACCCTTAAAGCTCATCACCAAGCTAAGGAACCTGGGACTAAACACCTCCCACTGCAACTGGATCCCGGACTTCCTGGCAGGCCGCCCCCAGGTGGTGAGGGTAGGTAGCAACACATCTGCCACGCTGATCCTCAACACTGGAGCTCCCCAGGGGTGCGTGCTCAGTCCCCTCCTGTACTCCCTGTTCACCCACGACTGTTCCACAATATTATGGCCAGGCACGACTCCAACACCATCATTAAGTTTGCAGACGACACAACAGTGGTAGGCCTGATCACCGACAACGACAAGACAGCCTATAGAGAAGAGGTCAGAGACCTGGCCGGGTGGTGCCAGAATAACAACCTATCCCTCAACGTAACCAAGACTAAGGAGATGATTGTGGACGACAGGAAAAGGAGCACCGAGCACGTCCCCATTCTCATCGACGGGGCTGTAGTGGAGCAGGTTGAGAGCTTCAAATTCTTCGGTGTCCACATCAACAACAAACTAGATTGGTCCAAACACACTAAGACAGTTGTGAAGAGGGCACGACAAAGCCTATTCCCCCTCAGGAAACTAAAAAGATTTGGCATGGGTCCTGAGATCCTCAAAAGGTTCTACAGCTGCAACATCGAGAGCATCCTGGCCGGTTGCATCACTGCCTGGTACGGCAATTGCTCAGCCTCCGACCGCAAGGCACTTCAGAGGGTAGTGCGTACGGCCCAGTACATCACTGGGGCAAAGCTGCCTGCAATCCAGGACCTCTACACCAGGCGGTGTCAGAGGAAGGCCCTAAAAATTGTCAAAGACCCCAGCCACCCCAGTCATAGACTGTTCTCTCTACTACCGCATGGCAAGCGGTACTGGAGTGCCAAGTCTAGGACAAAAAGGCTTCTCAACAGTTTTTACCCCCAAGCCATAAGACTCCTGAACAGGTAACCAAATGGTTACCTGGACTATTTGCATTGTGTGCCCTCCCAACCCCTCTTTTAAATTGCTTAATTTTTCAAATAAAATGTATTGAATTTAATCATAGTCATTCTTTCTTTTGAAGACTGGCCCTTTTATTGGCAAAGAGTTTGATCGCGGTCTTTTGTCTCTTTAATTGTTTTAATTGGGTCAGGGTGAGTGGAATGTGTCCTTTGAGAAGATTCAAAGCAATCTCACATAAGGATAATATGAGATCTGAAGAACAGTGACCCAAGATGGCCTTCCGTTCTTTAGCGGTAGCCCCAACTAGGCTTCTTTTTAAACGCAGAGACATAGCGGTTACTTTTTAGGAATGTACGCAGCCGGCCACTCCCACGGGAACAAGCCGGTTCGGAGCCTCAGGTGTTCTGGAGTATTTGCTTTTAAATCCACGATTAATTAAGAAAATGGCGCTTTGGTAGCGTCCTCATAGCTCTCTATAAAGTAGTATTTCCTTCCCGGGTGCATCTGCTGAGCTAGAGTGTTAATTTGTAGTTTGTCTCTAGGGTTTTTGAACAAAACCATGTAATTGGCGTTCAAACTAATGGTACGGCTATTTTTACCTTGGTGAAACACATTCTGCACAAGTAAAGCACGGACAGGTTTCTATGATGAGTATATTTGGTAAAAGCTTGTGCAATTTCAGGATGTTCGCTACCTGCAAATAGCATATCGTCCAAAACCAGCAGATTGTTTTCATGAGGAGGTAAAAGTTCATCATCAGACAGGGATTCAGGTATTCCTTCAACAAACTTGATTTTATTTTCTTCAACAGTTCGTCATACAAAGGTTGATAACACGAATAACACCACACAATATTGTCAGGCTTCTGAGATAACACATGTTCAGAATTCTCTAAAATACTTTTTACAAAACAAGTTTTACCGCTATTGGAGGGGCCTGCGATTAAGGCCGAAAATGGTAGTTGCAACCGGGGGTCAAAACCTTCTACAGCAGCCATTATATCTTAAGCTTTAACCTCTTTGGGCTGCAGGGGCAGTATTGAGTAGCCTGGATAAAAGGTGCCCATTTCAAACGGCCTCGTACTCAATTCTTGCTCGTACAATATGCATATTATTATTACTATTGGATAGAAAACACTCTCTAGTTTCTAAAACCGTTTGAATTATATCTGTGAGTAAAACAGAACTCATTTTGCAGCAAACTTCCTGACAGGAAGTGGAAAATCTGAAATCGATGCTCTGTTCTAGGGCCTGCCTATAAATGTGCTTGATATTTATTAGTATACATGCACTTCATACGCCTTCCACTAGATGTCAACAGGCAGTGAGAGAAGAAATGGAGTGTATAACATGATCTGAGGTCGAATAAAAGCTCTTGGCATGACGTGACCCCAATTTCCTGTTTCCTGGAACGCGCGAGAAGTGACCTGGTATTGCCTTCTGTAAAGCTGTCGTTATAGACGACTAATATCTCCGGCTTTGATTTTATTTGATACATGTGACAATATCATCGTAAAGTATGTTTTTTCAATATAGTTTTATTCAATTATTGAAATTTTTTCGGGACGTTAGGCGTGTTGCTTTGTCTGCGTATGTTCAGGAAGGAGAGCTTCGCGCCACTTTGCTAGCTTTCCGTGCTAATTGACTGGAGAAGAGGACATTCTAAATCCAAACAACGATTGTTCTGGACAAAGGACCCCTTGTACAACATTCTGATGGAAGATCATCAAAAGTAGGACCCATTTTATGATGATATATCTGTCGAACATGTGAACTAGTAGTTTGCGCCCAGATTTTGGGCACGCTCTCGCCATAACGTAAACTGCATGTCGTAATGAAGTTATTTTTAGAATTCTAACACGGCGATTGCATTAAGAACTAGTGTATCTATCATTTCCTATACAACATGTATTTTTTAGTAATGTTTATGAATAGTTATTTGGTCAGAATATGTGAGTGTCAGAAAAATATCCGGACGTTGTGGGAAAAAGATGCTACGTTAGCACAATGTATAACCACTGATTTCAGCTCTAAATATGCACATTTTCGAACAAAACATAAGTGTATGTATAACCTGATGTTATAGGACTGTCATCTGATGAAGCTTATCAAGGTTAATCAAAAATTATATATCTTTTGCTGGTTTGTTACGATCGCTAACTTTTGCTGCTGGTAAATGGCTTGTGTTTCTGGCTATTGTGGTAAGCTAATATAATGCTATATTGTGTTTTCGCTGTAAAACACTTAAGAAATCGGAAATATTGGCTGGAATAACAAGATGCTTGTCTTTCATTTGCTGTACACCATGTATTTTTCAGAAATGTTTTATGATGAGTATTTAGGTATTTGACGTTGGTGTCTGTAATTACTCTGGCTGCTTCGGTGCTATTTCTGACGGTAGCTGTGATGGTAGCTGCAATGTAAAACTGATTTATAGCTCAAATATGCACATTTTTCGAACAAAACATAGATTTATTGAATAACATGTTATAAGACTGTCATCTGATGAAGTTGTTTCTTGGTTAGTTAGGTTGGTTTTGTGCATGCTACCTGTGCTGTGAAAAATGTCTGTCCTTTTTTGTATTTGGTGGTGAGCTAACATAAATATACGTGCTGTTTTCGCTGTAAAACATTTTACAAATCGGACATGTTGGCTGGATTCACAAGATGTTTATCTTTCATTTGCTGTATTGGACTTGTTAATGTGTGAAAGTTAAATATTTCTAAAAAATATATTTTGAATTTCGCGCCCTGCACTTGAAGTGGCTGTTGTCATATTGTGCCCGGCTTCGGACTTGCAGCCCAAAGAAGTTTTTAAGACACACTGGGGCCTGTAACATAAGTCAGTAGCCAAAGGGCAATGTGGTCCCGTCAGGTAAAAGCAGTCTCTTGCCATAGACTACCCTGAATCTTTTAGTAAGTTGGGCATTCCTTAGATGGATGCCCTTTTTATCCCTAACAATTTTTTTTGTAGGAGCTCAAAATCTCCAAGTCACTATTCCGGTCGTTTATAAACCCCTCGACCAAGCGTCTGATTGATTCCAAGTTTACAATCGGGGCATTTTCATAGTTTTGAGTCACGCCTTTGGCTTTCAACACCACACGATTGTCTTTAGTCCTAAAAGCATAGCTTTTGGGACCACAGGAGGACCATTCTGTGATATGGTCACCATCTTCGAGTTCCCTCGTTAAACCACCCAGATAGTTGCTAAGTGGGGGGTTCCAATCATCCTGTTTGCTTACCTAGACCACAGAGTCTGTGTCGTGGTAAAGAACCCGCCTTTGAAGCTGCTCCATGAGGGCGTACAGTTCAAGTCGGCCATAAGCCGTGGTAAATGCTGCAAGAAACACATTTACATTACCCGGGGGTAGAACCCACTTCTTGTTACGTCTCCATTGCACCAGGGCAATGTCTTGACTCAAGAATGAAAAATGTCGTATTGGTCCGAAAAAACGAATTCCAAAAATTCTTCGGGGTCTTTAATGATCGACGTTGTTAGCATATTGCTTCTCTGGGAAAGCTTCCCCCAAAGAGATTTTAACTTCTTATGGCAGCAGGGGCAGTATTGAGTAGCTTGGATGAAAGGTGCACAGAGGTGCCCAGAGTAAACGGCCTGCTCCTCAGTCATAGTTGCTAATATATGCATATTATCATTAGTATTGGATAGAAAACACTCTGAAGTTTCTAAAACTCTTTGAATTATGTCTGTCAGTATAACTCATATGGCAGGCAAAAACCTGAGAAAAAATCCAAACAGGAAGTGGAAACTCTGAGGCTGGTAGATTTTCAACCAAGCTCCCATTGAAATTACAGCGAGATATGGATGAGTTTTCACTTCCTACGGCTTCCACTAGATGTCAACAGTCTGTAGAACTTTGTCTGATGCCTCTACTGTGAAGGGGGCCGGATGAGAGGAGAATTAGTCAGGTCTGCCATGAGGTGACCATTCTTTGACCATGAGCGTTTACATAAGAGGGAGCTCCGTTCCATCACTCATCTGAAGTCAATGTAATTCTCCGGTTGGAACGTTATTCAAGATTTATGTTAAAAACATTCTAAAGATTGATTCAATACATCGTTTGACATGTTTCTACGGACTGTTACGGAACTTTTGGACATTTCGTCAGGTTTTAGTGAACGTGCTTCCCTGACGTTGGATTTGTATACCAAACAGGCGACATAAATAGCTATTTGGACATAAATGATGGACATTACCGAAAAAAACGAACATTTCTTGTGGAAGTGGGAGTCCTGGGAGTGCAGTCCGACGAAGATCAGCAAAGGTAAGTGAAGATTTATAATGCTTTTTATGAGTTTTGTTGACTGCACAATTTGGGCGGGTAAGTGTCTTCCTTGCTATTGTGGCTGAAAGCTGTTTTCAGATTATTGAATATTGTGTTTTGCCCTAAAGCTTTTTGAAATCTGACACAGCGGTTGCGTTAAGAACAAGTGTATCTTTAATTCTATGTAAAACATGTATCTTTTGTCAAAGTTTATGATGAGTATTTCTGTTATTTGACGTGGCTCTCTGCAATTTCTCCAGATATTTTGGAGGCATTTCTGAACATGGCGCCAATGTAAACGGAGGTTTTTGGATATAAATATGAACTTAATCGAACAAGACATATATGTATTGTGTAATATGAAGTCCTATGAGTGTCATCTGATGAAGATCATCAAAGGTTAGTGATTCATTTTATCTCTATTTGTGAATCCTCTCTTTGGCTGGGAAAATGGCTGAATTTTTCTTTGAGTTGGTGGTGACCTAACATAATCGTTTGTGGTGCTTTCGCTGAAAAGCCTATTTGAAATCGGACACTTTGGTGGGATTAACAACAAGATTACCTTTAAAATGGTATAAGACACATGTATGTTTGAGCAATTTTAATTATGAGATTTCTGTTGTTTGAATTTGGCGCCCTGCACTTTCACTTGCTGTTGTCATATCGATCCCGTTACCGGGATTGCAGCCATAAGAAGTTTTAAGTACAATTTTGACACATTTCTTTTGGTTTTGTTGACCTCTATTCTGTCTGGGTCAAGAAGTATGCCTTCTCTGTCGTGATAGTCTTGAATGTACTTGTCTTTGCTCTCTTGATCTGTGACCGATGCAGGATAGCCTGAAGCCATTTGCTTGCATCTCAAGAAGGTCTTGATGTACTCTTTAAAAAGAATGTCTGATTTCCTGGAAAAGTTCCACATTTCAAAGATTTTGGCCACACGATACCCCATCTCTAGAGCCTTAGAGAATTCAACTGTGACCCATACACCTGTCAGGGCTCTTTCTTGATCTGAGTGATCACAAGGCTTTTCCTGGTTGTTGTTTTCACTGCAGGTGCGACAAAGGGGAAAGAAAAGTTTTCTTTGAGGTCCCTTGTAAGGCAACACTGGTATAAACAAACCCCTAGGAGGGTAGACAGTTGCTTTGATCAGACCAAAATAGTTTTGGGGTAAGTCAAAGTCGCGATGCCCCATAGGATAGCATGAGGAACTCATTAAATGAGGATAAAGTGATGTAAAATCTACATATCCTATTGTCTCGTCGGGTTGCTCTACATACCGCAATGTCAAAGCATTGGTACGGCCTCCATACAAGGCCTGTCGTGGTTCCAAGGGTTCTGGTGTGTCAAAGCTGGAAAGGAAGGCTCGAACATGTGGATCAGACTTTTTGAGTGCGGTCCACTCATGCTCCCACATCACATTCACTTTCAACCCGTAAGTAGCCTGTAAAGATTCCAATTTGTCTTGGAACTCTTGGTACATTTCCCCAAAGGTATTTTGGGTTAGGACACACATGGCCTGGGGCACAAAGCAAGATTTACAACCGTGGAAGAAACAACGGTTGTACTCAAACACGGTCTCAACACCGTCAATCTGTGTGTATCCATCTACATGATAAGGCCCAAACGCCTTCTCACCCCTATTCAAAGCATGTTGAATAAAAATGTCTTTGTCCTGGGCCAAGTACTCCAACCATTGAATGGACCCACTAGAGTATGACTTGAATTGGCGTCGGTAGTTGTCAGGCGAGGGGATAGCTATAGATGCTGTAGGTAAAAAGTGTGTACGATAGGTTTTCATGCATCCCGATGCAATAGTTGTACAACTCCAGGGGTCAATGCCGGCAACTTTGATTACCTCTTCTCTGAATCTGAAGCATCCGTCACAAAGTATAACCACGTCATTGTCACAGTATGATTCCATCTCTTTATGGAAATCAAAGGTGCTATGTCTTACTGTCTCATACCACGTCATGAATCTCTCTCGCTCTTTGTGAGACATTTGATCACACCCGTACATTTCGGGGCTGGGATAAGATCCGATATAATGTAGATTCTCCACAGATGAAGAAATGGGGAACCAACCGTTCACAGAGTTTTCAAAACCCAAGGCCTCAGGCATTTGAGCCAATCTCATGGGTAAGAAACTTAAATTGTCAATGTATCTCTGGTTGAAGGCGGGGTCTACAAAACACAAGATTTTACTATCTTGAGCTATGACACTGGGTGCAACGCCTTGCTGTATCAAGGGGTTCAAAAGAAGGTAGGAGTCATAGGCTCTAGAATTGTGCGCTATAAACGTGAAGTTTCTGTACTGGGGTTTTCTAACGTGTTTCAGAAAGAGCAGTGCACAATTGGGTCCCTCTGCCGACCACTTTTCACCCTTGAAAGTCAGGGTAGATACAAAAATAGGCAAATGAACCCCTGATTGCTGATTAGTCTCAAAATCATAAAAAACGTATTTCTCTGAATGTTCATCTTCAGCCAAGGGCTGAATATAACACTCGTGTGGCACTTCTTGAACCACTTCTGCGTCTCTGCTTTTCAAAGGCACTTTACAGATTGGGCAATGTATGATTCCACACACATGAGGTTTAGGGTTGTCTATTTTAAGGTTGTAATTGCAATGGCATTTTGGACATTTCTTGTTAATGTCACAACTGCTTACAGATTTACAGGCCTTGGGGTGCCATGTTTCAATTTTGTGTTTTTCGTAGCAGTAGGCTGAACGACATGTGCGTTGACAATCCGCACAGGGTGTTAGGTTTACGGGCTGCATCGGACATGTTTCATCCAGACACACTGAACAGTTATAACGACAAGAGTGCCCCCCCTTTCGGCTGTAGCCTGTATGACAGGCTGCACACACATATGGTGCGCCTAAAAATGCTGTGATGTTGGTAATAGCATAATAATGGTTGTTTTGCACATAAAAGTACAGAATCTGAGGATGAGGTTGTGGGTTGTTTTGGAATTTCAAGAGAGCTGCATTAGCTCTACTGTGGTACAAAACCACAACCTTGATGTTCAGAAAGTTTTCAAATTTGACTGTCAGAGAAAGCCACCGCATCCTGTATACCTAGACCCACGGCAATTTGGAGCTCTCTAGCCTTGTGTAACGCCGCTAGATCAGTACATCCCGGGTTGAGTAAATGCGCTAGGCCTATTGCAAAGCATAGCTTATTACCAGGATTGTGAACGTTTATGAGATATGCCCTTTTATTGCTTATGATTTCTGATTGCATTATGCTATCTAGTTTCCTTCTCTGCCCCCCGCCACCCTGGGGTTGACGTATTATTTGTACTACAAGCTCGAGGGTCCTATCGGCTATGATGGATAAATTTGATTGAACAAGTCGTTCCAGCAGGGCTATAAATTGTTCAAGATCTGCGGCACCGTTGGGTAAAATAAGATATACAGTGTTTTGCATGCTGTCTCCACAAACTTCTAACTGTAAGACATCACGAGGTTCGCCATAATCTGTTGCCCTGTCTAACAGTTCGTTCAGAGTATCCAGTATCATCACATAAAACAATGCATAGTCAAGATTCTGATTCAGCCATGTAAAATTGAAAAACTGTCGAATCTCTGTATTGCTGAATTTATTTCTGAACACAACCCGGACACTTCTATCAAGATCACCTCCCTCCTGATTTATTAGACAATTTTCCAATTCCTCAAAAACATCGTATTGCGTTTCAGACTCTTCGGACCTGGGAGTTAATGGCGGGGTCTGTGTGGGGTCAGGTGTAGAAGATCTTATGCTCTCATTTATTTGGTTAATTAAGGATATGAGTGTCACGCCCTGACTTTAGTTATATTTGCTTTCTTTATTATTTGGTTAGGTCAGATTGTGACAAGGGGTGATTTGTTTAGTTTTTGTATTGTCTAGGGTTTTTCGTCTTGTCTAGGGTTTTTGTTATCTATGGGGATTTTATATTGTCTAGGGGTTGTAGGTTTATGGTGGCCTGAGTGAGTTCCCAATCAGAGACAGCTGTTTATCGTTGTCTCTGATTTGGGGAGCCTATTTAGGTTGCCATTTTCCATGTTGGTTTGGTGAGTAGTTGTCCATGTTTAGTTGCCTGTGAGCACTACGTTGGCTTCACGTTTCGTTTGTTAGTTTGTTAAGTGTTCTTCGTTGAATTAAAAGATGTATTCCAATCGCGCTGCACCTTGGTCCACTCCTTTAAACGGCCGTGACAGAACTACCCACCAAAAAAGGACCAAGCAGCGTGGAGGAGAGGACTGGACATGGGAGGACATCCTGGACGGCAAGGGATCCTACACATGGGAGGAGATCCTGGCTGGAAGGGATCGCCTCCCATGGGAACAGGTGGAGGCAGCCAGGAGGCAGCAGGAAAGGGGAACCAGCGGTACGTGGGAACACAGCTGGCAAGGAAGCCCGAGAGGCAGCCCAATTTTTTTCGGGGGGGGAGGGCACACGGGGAGCGTGGCAGAGTCAGGTTGGAGACCTGAGCCAACTCCCCGTGCTTACCGTGGCGAGCATGGGACTGGTCAAGCCCCGTGCTATGGGGTGATGCTCACGGTGTCGAGGCGGGGCATTCACAGGCCGGTGTGCTCGGTGCCAGCGTCCCGCATTTGCCGGGTGGAAGCTGGCATCCAGCCAGAACGGGTGGGGCCAGCTCTGCGCTCGAGACCGCCGGTACGCCTCCACGGCCCAGTGTATCCGGTGTCTCGGCCAAGGACAAGGCCTCCTGCATGTCTCCCCAGCCTGGTGAGTCCGGTGCCTGTGCTAAGTCCTAACCCTCCTGCATGTCTCCCCAGCCTGGTGAGTCCGGTGCCTTCTCCCAGAGCCAGGCCTCCTGTGTGCCTCTCTATTCCAGTGATGATCCATGGCAAGAAGCCTCCAGTGACGATCCATGGCAAGAAGCCTCCAGTGACGATCCATGGCAAGAAGCCTCCAGTGACGATCCATGGCACGAAGCCTCCAGTGACGATCCATGGCACGAAGCCTCCAGTGACGATCCATGGCACGAAGCCTCCAGTGACGATCCATGGCACGAAGCCTCCAGTGATGATCCATGGCACGAAGCCTCCAGTGAGCATCCATGGCACGAAGCCTCCAGTGAGGAGTTATGGCACGAGGCCCCCAACGAAGGCCGTCAGTCCGGAGCCTCCAGCGACGCCCTTAAATCCGGAGCTGCCAGCGACGCCCTTCAGTCCGGAGCTGCCAGAGTCTCCCTCCTGTCCGGAGCTGCCAGAGTCTCCCTCCTGTCCGGAGCTGCCAGAGTCTCCCTCCTGTCCGGAGCTGCCAGAGTCTCCCTCCTGTCCGGAGCTGCCAGAGTCTCCCTCCTGTCCGGAGCTGCCAGAGTCTCCCTCCTGTCCGGAGCTGCCAGAGTCTCCCTCCTGTCCGGAGCTGCCAGAGTCGCCCTCCTGTCCGGGGCCCGCTGCAAGGGTCCCCAGACCGGGGTCGGCGGCGAGGGTCCCCACTCTAGAGGCGCCACCAAAGTTGGCCAAGCCAGAGGTGGAGCGGGGTCTGCATCCCTCACCAGAGCCGCCACCGCGGGGAGATGCCCACCCAGACCCTCCCATATAGGTTTAGGTTTGCGGCCGGGAGTCCGCACCTTTGGGGGGGGGGGGTACTGTCACGCCCTGACTTTAGTTATATTTGCTTTCTTTATTATTTGGTTAGGTCAGGGTGTGACAAGGGGTGGTTTGTTTAGTTTTTGTATTGTCTAGGGGTTTTTGTCTTGTCTAGGGTTTTTTGTTATCTATGGGGATTTTATATTGTCTAGGGGTTGTAGGTTTATGGTGGCCTGAGTGGGTTCCCAATCAGAGACAGCTGTTTATCGTTGTCTCTGATTGGGGAGCCTATTTAGGTTGCCATTTACCATGTTGGTTTGGTGGGTAGTTGTCCATGTTTAGTTGCCTGTGAGCACTACGTTGACTTCACGTTTCGTTTGTTAAGTGTTCTTCGTTGAATTAAAAGATGTATTCCAATCGCGCTGCACCTTGGTCCACTCCTTTAAACGGCCGTGACAATGAGTGCGTCAGGGATCTGGGATACCGGGTTTTCATCGGTCGTCCTGTACTCATTCATATGATTAATTAAGGCTATGAGTTCGGCAGGATTCTGGGATAACAGGTTTTCATCTATATGAATTATGTCTGATGTTACCCCAGCCTCATTAATTTGGTTAATTAAGGCTTGGAGTTCGGCAGGAATCTGAGATAACAGGGTTTCAACTGTCTGAATTATGTCTGTTGGCTCATCCATTTGGGTAATTAAGGATGTGTGTTCTTGTGGTATTCTGGAAGGATCCATGTTACATATAGGTTTTTAGCGCCTGTATTTGTGTTTTTTAATCAAATTGTTGTTTAACTTTTGGGGTAGGGGGCAGTATTTTCACGTCCAGATGAAAAGCATGCCCAGAGTAAACGGCCTGCTACAAAGCCATAAAAGCTAGAATATGCATATTATTAGTAGATTTGGATAGAAAACACGCTGAAGTTCTAAACTGTTTGAATGATGTCTGTGAGTATAACAGAACTCATATGGCAGGCAAAAACCTGAGAAAAAATCCAACCAGGAAGTGGGAAATCTGAGGTTGGGTGATTTTCAACTCAGCTCCTATTGAAGATACAGTGGGATATTGGTATTATTGCACTTCCTAATGCTTCCACTAGATGTCAACAGTCTTTAGAACCTTGTCTGATGCCTCTACTGTTTAGTGGGGCCGAAAGAGAGAGGAATGAGTCAGAGGTCTGCCAGCAGCCACGAGCTGACCATGCGCGTGACCATGCGCGTTTGCTCATGTCCGATTTTAAAAAGGCTTTACGATGAAGCAAACCAAATGATTATTTTAGGTGAGTTCCTATTCACGGAATAACACACAGCCATTTTCCCAGGCAAAGATAGGAGTCACAAAAAGCAGACATAGAGATAAAATTAATCACTAACCTTTGATGGTCTTCATCAGATGACACTCATAGGACATCATGCTACATAATACATGTATGTTTTGTTCGATAATGTGCATATTTATATCCAAAAATCTCAGTTTACATTGGCGCCATGTTCAGAAATGCCTCCAAAATATCCGGAGAAATTGCAGAGAGCCACATCAAATAACAGAAATACTCATCATAAACTTTGATGAAAGACACATGTTTTACATAGAATTAAAGATACACTTGTTCTTAATGCAACCGCTGTGTCAGATTTCCAAAAAACTTTACTGAAAAAGCAAACAATAATCTGAGACGGCGCTCAGATAGGAACAACATTTCTCTGCCATGTTGGAGTCAACAGAAATACGAAATTACATTATAAATATTCCCTTACCTTTGATGATCTTCATCAGAATACACTCCCATGAATCCTAGTTCCACAATAAATTGTTGTTTTGTTCGATAATGTCCATTATTTATGTCGAAGTAGCTACTTTTGTTAGCACGTTTAGTACACATATCCAAACGCTCGTGCAGGTCCAGGCAAACGTCAGACAAAAACTTCAAAAAGTTATATTACAGGTCGAATAAACTTGTCAAACTAAGTATAGAATCAATCTTTAGGATGTTGTTATCATAAATATTCAATAACATTCCAACCGGAGAATTCCTTTGTGTCTATAGAAGTAATGGAACGCAAGTCGATATCATGTGGAATGCGTGTGACCAGGACCTGGCTCTCTGCCAGACCACTGACTCAAACAGCTCCCATCTGGCTCAACATCACAGTCGAAGCTTCATTCAACGTTCTACAGACTGTTGACATCTGGTGGAAGCTGTAGGAAGTGCAAACAGGTCCATATCCCACTGGGATTTCAATAGGCGATGAGTTGAAAATCGACCAGCCTCAGAATTCCCACTTCCTGTTTGGATTTTTTCTCAGGTTTTTGCCTGCCATATGAGTTCTGTTGTACTCACAGACATCATTCAAACAGTTTTAGAAACTCCGGAGTGTTTTCTATCCAAATCTACTAATAATATGCATATCTTAGCTTCTGGGCCTGAGTAGCAGGCAGTTCACTCTGGACACCTTATTCATACAAGCTACTCAATACTGCCCCCAGCCATAAGAAGATAACACCCTCTGTTTTTTTAGTGGCACCCTGTATGCATATGTCCCCGGTATAACATTGTTTTAAACCGTAGGAGGTTGTCAAGACATATTATTCTGTCTGGGCTGTTTGACTTTTTAGCCCCCACATCCTCTGGGGTGAGATACGTTCTGATTTGAGAGGATTCAGTGCTAAAGACACGTTAGTGCCCAGCACAGTTGAAGAGACGCATAGCACACACACCCCTCCCCTTTGTTGTGAAACACACACACATACACTCGCAAGCACACCCCCGCACCTGCACACACCCACGCGCACATCTTTCCAGAACAAATTTTTTCTCCGAGACAGACTGGCCGAGAGAGGGCTCGTGATATTCCTTTCGTTAAAAACATGCAATAGTGTTTTTATTTATAAACATTGTTGTACAGCAGGTCAGCCACCAGATCATTACCTGGCACATTACTACATTTTTAATAACCTTTAAATGTTTATAACTGTCTGTTGTAGGAAAGCCTGTATTCGTATAAAATAAGACATTGTTTTTTAAGACATTGCATTTCTCCGTGACAGACCGGGGCGAAAGAGAAAAGACAGATTCAATTTGTTGAAGGCGAGATACAATTTTAAAACCCTTTAATTCTAAATCTTTAGTACAGACCTTTTAACACATGCTATAATCAATTAAACAATTTTACTGTTCCTTTCTTACAGAAAAATGGGAGGCTATAGGGTTGTCCCTGACCCCCCGTCAGTTTCCAATTCCCCGTCATCAAGACAGGCTCTCTTGCACGCACCAGCATGGTTCCGTAACTTTTCACTCCATGGATAGATCAAACGTCTTGCATGTAGCTCCTTGTATGTCTTAAGGATAGAAGCAGCCAGCGACGTAATTGTTCACGATTTTGGAAAAGACTGTCCAGCTTATTCATCAGGGTTATGAATATATGGTAATCACGCCATTTAAAGCTAAACACTGGCATAAAAAAGTTTACATCCTTGCAGGCTTTGGAAAAAACATATGAATTGACAGATTTGGTCGCATTTGTACTATCATATTGTTCACATGCTAAAATTGTCACTTTGGAGTCGGGGCTATACGTCATTGAAGAGATTCTTATGGCTTTCAAATCATCGCGCCCGCACACCAGCTCTTCCAAAGCATAGCCTGGTAGGGAACTACCACTCAGGGCCTGTTCAATTTGACAGAGCACTAGCCGTATCTTAAGCCATTCTCTCATACGCAGCGCAGGAGAAAACCTCCTGGGTTTTGCATGATAAAGGCAATGATAAAAGCATCGAGAAATAGCATTATAAATATTCACTTACCTTTGATGATCTTCGTCAGAATGCACTCCCAGGAATCCCAGTTCCACAATAAATGTTTGATTTGTTCCATAAAGTTAATCATTTATGTCCAAATACCTCCTTTTGTTAGAGCGTTTGGTAAATAAATCCAAACTCACGACGCGCGTGCAAGTCCAGCGGAAAGTATGGACGAAAAGTCCCAAAAGTTATATTACAGCTCGTAGAAACATGTCAAACGAAGTATAGAATCAATCTTTAGGATGTTTTTAACATAAATCTTCAATAATGTTCCACACGGAGAATTCCTTTGTTATCAGAATAGCAAATGGAACAGAGCTCGCTCTCATGTGAACGAGCATCATGAGCTCAAAGCATTCTGCCAGACCTCTGACTCATTCCCCTCTCATTCGGCCCCACTTCACAGTAGAAGCATCAGACAAGATTCTAAAGACTGTTGACATCTAGTGGAAGCCTTAGGAAGTGCAACATGACCCATATCCCACTGTATCTTCAATGATTTGGAAAACGACCAACCTCAGATTTCCCACTTTCTGGTTGGATTTTTTCTCAGGTTTTTGCCTGCCATATGAGTTATGTTATACTCACAGACATCTTTCAAACAGTTTTAGAAACTTCAGAGTGTTTTCTATCCAAATCTACCCCCCGCCTCCTGATGTGCGGCTCCAGCCGCAGGACGACACCGGCCAAGGGGAAGGCCCAGATGGTGAGGAGCGGGCCGGTCTGGACCGTGGAGGTGGAAATCCCGGACAATATCAGGATCCAGGATGTCTTCAACCAGGACCCAACAGCGCTCCTCGGGACTGTACCCCTCCCAGTCCACCAGGTACTGGAGCCGACCCTCACAATGTTGGGAGTACAGGAGGGACCTGACGGCATAGGCGGGGCTCCCATCAATGTCCAGGGGAGGTGGAGGGTTGTAATGGGGAACAGCACCAACCAGAGGACCAGGAACTACCGGCCTGAGGAGGGAAACATGAAAAGAGGGTGAGATTCGGTAGTTAGTGGCGAGTTGTAATCTATACGTTACCTCGTTGACCCTCCAGAGGTCCTTGAAGGGCCCCACAAACCGGGGGCTCAGCTTCCTGCAGGCGGAGTGGGAGGTTCCTGGGGGAGAGCCAGACACGAGCACCAGGATGAAACACGGGAGCCTCAATGCAGTGGCGGTCAGCCTGCTCCTTCTGGCAGTAAACAGCACGTTGGAGGCTCACGTGGGCATTGTTCTTTAACCTCCTCTGCACACCTGAACCACTTGTCCACCGCAGGAGCTTCGGTCTGGCTTGGGGTTCACGGAGCCAAGGCTGGCTGATATCCCAGGATACACTGGAAGGGGTTCAGCCCGGTGGAGGAGTGACACAGTGACACAATTCTGGGTGTACTCCACCCAAGGAAGGAACCGGGCCCACTCCCCCTGACGGTCCTGGCAGTGACTCCTAAGGAACCTCCCCAGCTCCTGGTTCATATGCTCCAGCTGCCAGTTGGACTGAGGCTGGTACCCGGAAGTGAGGCTGACCGTGACCCCCAGCTTCTCCATGAAGGTTAAGTTGAATCTAGTGACGAAAAGTGCCCACCTTGCTTGGCTCGGGTTCAGCCGCCTCGCTGTCCGCATGTACTCCAGGTTCCGATGGTCGGTGAGGATGAGAAATGGGTCCTTGGCCAACTCCAGCCAGTGTCTCCACTCCTTTAAGCTCTCTGGGATAGGTGGGATGGTAGCGTCCCACCTGGCCAAAAGCCAGTGAATATGCAGAGCGCCAAATTCAAATAAATTACTATAAAAATCAAACTTTCATAAAATCACACATGCAAGATACCAAATTAAAGCTACACTTGTTGTGAATCCAGCCAACATGTCAGATTTCAAAACGGCTTTTCGGCGAAAGCAAACGATGCTATTATCTGAGGATAGCAGCCCAGTAAACAAAGAGAGAAAAGCATATTTCAACCCTGCAGGCGCGACACAATACGCAGAAATAAAAATATAATTCATGCCTTACCTTTGACGAGCTTCTTTTGTTGGCACTCCAATATGTCCCATAAACATCACAATTGGTCCCTTTGTTTGATTAATACCGTCGATATATATCCAAAATGTCCATTTATTTGGCGCGTTTGATCCAGAAAAACACCGGTTCCAACTTGCACAACGTGATTACAAAATATCTCAAAAGTTACCTGTAAGCTTTGTCCAAACTTTTCAAACCACTTTTGTAATACAACTTTAGGTATTTTTTAACGTAAATAATCGATAAAATTGAAGACGGGATGATCTGTGTTCAATACCGGAGGAAAACAATGTGTAGCATGGTTTCTGGTCACGCGCCTCTAACAAACAGTACACTTCACCGGAGCCTCATTCTGAACATGGCTACTTCTTCATTTCTCAAAGGAAAAACCTGAACCAATTTTTAAAGACTGTTGACATCCAGTGGAAGCGGTAGGAACTGCAAGAAGGTCCCTTAGAAATCTGGATTCCCAATGAAAACTCATTAAAAAGAGAGTGACCTGAAAAGAAAATAATCTGAATGGTTTGTCCTCGGGGTTTTGCCTGCTAAATAAGTTCTGTTATACTCACCGACATGATTCAAACAGTTTTAGAAACTTCAGAGTGTTTTCTATCCAAATCTACTAATAATATGCATATCTTATCTTCTGGGGATGAGTAGCTGGCAGTAGAATTTGGGCATGCTTTTCATCGAAACTTGAAAATGCTGCCCCCTATCCTAGAAAAGTTAATGCCAACTTCACTGCTAAGAGCTCCCGGTCGCCAACGTCATAGTTCCTCTCCGTTTTTTGAGTAGTATGCACATGGATACAATTTCTGTGGGTTACCTTGATGTTGGGACAGGACGGCCTCCACGCCCACTTCTGAAGTGTCCACCTCCACCTACGGCATGACGAGGTACTCATAGTGCCCTGAGGTGGTACTAAATGCCGTCTTCCACTCGTCCCCCTCCCGGATACGCACCAGGTTGTAAGGGCTCCTGAGAGCGGGTAGCTGTACCTCTCAGTGATCTGATTGATCCCCCGATAGTCAATACACGGGCGTAGACCTCCATCCTTCTTCTCCACAAAAAAGAAACTCGAGAAGGCAGGTGAAGTGGAGGGCCGCATGTATCCCTGCCCCAGGGATTCAGAGACATATGTTTCCAAAGCCGCCGTCTAATCCTGTGACAGAAGATACACGTGAGTCCTGGAAAGTGCTGCCTCTACCAGGAGATTTTTCACACAATCCCCCCGTCAATCTGGTGGTAATTGAGTCGCCCTCTTCTTACAGAAAGTGAGAGCCAAATCGGCATATTCTGAGGGGATGCGCATGGTGGAGACCTGGTCTGGACTTTCCACCATAGTCACACCGATGGAAACCCCTACACACCTCCCTGAGCACTTTCGTGACCACCCCTTGAGAGCCCTCTGTTGCCACGAAATAGTGGGGTCATGACAGGCCAACCAGGGTAGGCCCAGCACCACGGGAAACGCAGGAGAAGCAATAAGGAAGAGACTGATTCTCTCCTTGTGACCCTCCTGCGTAACCATGTTTAGTGGAGCGGTGGCCTCCCTAATCAGCCCTGACCCTAATGGTCGACTATCTAGGGCATATCCACAGGAACAAGGGGGATCTCTAAACTATGGGCAAATGAACGGTCAATAAAATTCCCAGCCGCGCCTGAATCTACGAGCGCCTTATGCTGGGAATGGGGGGAAAACTCAGGAAATTGAATAAACACATACATGTGAGCAACAGGGGGCTCTGGGTGAGTCTGGTGCCGACTCACCTGGGGTGACACGATAGTGCCCTGCCTGCTGCCTCGACTCCCTGAGGAACCCCCCCAGCACCGACCAGCAGTGTGCCCTCTGCGGCCATAGATGGTGCAGGGAATGGCCCCTCCTCCGGTCGCCCTTAGCGCAGCACCTTCCAGCTCCATGGGCGTCGGAGCGGAGGTGCTGGGGGATGGAACTGACAGGCCCCGATCCTGACGTCCGCAGGTGGCCAGCAGGTTGTCCAGCCGGATGGACAGGTCCACCAGCTGGTCTAACGTAAGGGTGGTGTCTCAGCAGGCCAACACCCGACGTACGTCCTCGCGCAGACTGCACCGGTAGTTATCAATCAGGGCCCTGTCGTTCCATCCCGCGCTGGCGGCCAGTGTCCGGAAGTCCAAAGTGAAATCCTGCACGCTCTTCGTCCCCTGCCTCAGGTGGAACAGACGTTCACTCACCGCTCGACCCTCAGGCGGGTGGTCGAACACTGCCCGAAAGCGGCGGTTGAACTCCGCGTAATGGTCCAACGCCGCGTTTCCTTCACTCCATACGGCGTTGACCCACTCCAGGGCGACGAGGGCGGACACGCTCTCACGTCCCTAAGGAGCCAGGTGGACGGTCGCCAGGTAGAGCTCCAGCTGGAGTAGGAACCCCTGGCATCCGGCAGCCATCCCACCATACTCCCTCGGGAGCGCGAGTCGAATCCCGCTGGGACCGGTTGAAAGAGGGGTGGACAGTGGGGCCTGCTGTAGTGGGGCTGGTGGAGGCGCTGGACGACCACCTCCTCTCTCCCAACGATCCATCGTCTGCAGCACGCGATCCATGGCGGTGCCCAGACGTTGCAACATGGTCGCGTGCTGCTGGACGCGCTCCTCTACCGACACAGCTCCTGCTGACTCCGTTATAGGTGAGTGATTCTGTAATGCGTCTGTGTGTAGCTGGTGCAGATGAGTCAGGCGCAGGACAGCAGATATAAGTATTGAAAGCAATTTACTCAACAATAAAACACAATACACGTCAAATAAACCAAGGCCACTATAACGGACCGCACTACAACGAACAATCACTCACAAACAAACATGGGGGAACAGAGGGTTAAATAATGAACAAGTAATTTGGGGGTTTAAACCAGGTGTGTAAGACAAGACAAAACAAATGAAAAATGGATCGGCGATGGCTAGAAGGCCGGTGACGTCGACCGCCGCCCAAACAAGGAGAGGGACCGACTTCGGCGGAAGTCGTGACAGGAGGACACCGTGTTGTGCCAATATATCCCCCAAACACCAGCTTCGAGGGCATTATCACTTTTATACAACAGGTTACCAACATATTAAAATAATGATTGACATATTTTCATAATTTTTATTTTGATGAATTCATTCGTACTATTGCATCCTTCCACAGGATATAGTCCCGACACAAATCTAGGGTTGCTATCCAAGCCGGCTGGTGGTTCTATCGGTTTGGTTGCCAGAGACGCAACCCGGTCGTTCAGTCTTTTTGTTCTGTATCTATGGACGCGACACAGTCGTTCGTTCTAAATGTTCCATTGCCATACTGGCTGGCAACGTTCTTATCCCTTGCTTGCTAGCTAGCCAACTATGGCTAACTTACATTCACGTCAGCCAGCATAAAAGGAAAGTTGCTGCATTTGCGTTAGTTTAAGCTGTTTTCTAGTGACATTTATTTGTATACATCCATAACAATGAGTTATTTAGACGTGATATCGCCTGGCATAGAAAATGTGCTCACTCGTCAGGACACTGTTGTTCAGAGCAGCTAGCCAACAACACAGCTAACACAATCACTTCAAACTGAAGATGGAAAGACTGCAAACTAGCACTTTGCTTCGTTTGACCTTTTTTTCAATTTCCATTTCTTTGTAGGTATCAATAAAAATTATGCCAGCTGATTCATGATTTCGACTGGCTGAGAAACGCTGCCTGCTTGTCTGTCTCGTCCCGACTCCTGATACGTTCATTACTATGGGACAGCTGGAGATCGAATTTTAATATTGAAACAATGTTGCAAATATCGGGGAGAACAACAGCAAGGTTTATACAAATCTCCGCTGTGAAAACTAAATGTTAGTCTAAAAGAAATGTGAGAATTTCTAGATGTTTTTTATGGTGGAGATTAAGTTTATAAATTTCCTGGCTAGACTGATGAGACAGTGGATTGCACAGTCAGATGGAACAGAGTAAATAGGCATTTTAACGTCATAGATTTAGCCAGTGGTAATTTGTGGAATAGACACCGGCTGGAATGCGGTTTTAACCAATCAGGATTAGACCCACCCGTTGTATAATAATTGTTAGTTTGTGGTGGCTAATGTTAGCTGAAGTTTTGCAGTGGCTGTTTAAAGAAAACCGAACAATGGATTCAAATTTCTCCTGGCACATAAACTACTTTCAGGATGTGGAACCGTCTAACAACAAGTTGTAAAATCCTGAACTTGTTCTTCAAGAGGAAAGTTCATAGCCAGATTGACCATTTTGACAATAGGCTTTCAAATTTTAAAGTACAACGCCATGCTCCCGAAATATTAAATATTTTGAATTAAAAGCTTGGGCTGTGTAATTTCTTTCTGATTTTAAAAACAACATCTTGAATATATCCTGAGTCAAAAGTCAAAAGAATGTGTTAGCCCACTGATCTAAAGCCTATACACTAGCTCAAGGAAGGGGCTAACACAATTCATCTCCAAGACAAGGTTACTCATCACTTGGGCCAAGCCTGTCACTTCTGACACCAATGTGACAGAGTGTGACTCAAACTATGTGCTTCACCTCTGTTATGCACACAGACACACACACCACACACTCACACACACACACACACCAGTGGAGGCTGGTATCACTTTAAAGTAGAGGAAGGCTCACTGTAATGGCCGAATGGGATGAATGGAACTATAACCAAAAAATGTACGAACAACAAGTTCGAGGACAGTCAGATTTATTTGCACATGCCTCACTGTGAAGTCATCATGACAGCCGACAGCACCACGGTGACAAAGGGCTTGAGTTAAGTCAAAAGATTTTCTAGTTGGTGAGCTCCCTTGGGTCAGTCAGGATCAGTTCTCCACTGGAAACCAAATTAGACTTGATTCTGGTGGTCTTCTGAACTGCAGCAGGAATGTCTCTCCCTGGAAAAAACATTTTATGTGGTCAGTTGCAGAGAGAGGGATGTGACTCAAACTGTAGGGAAGGGTAGAGGGGAATGAAACTATTTGCTGGAATGGAATGCAGCCTATCAGAGAAAAGCAACTCACTCTTTCTGTAGCATCTTGGTTCACAGGTGTCTCCAAGGGATGGCTGGCACACAGCTGTATTACAATGGATGAACACCTACAAGAGACGGTACAAATTGTTTTTTTAAATGCAATAATTATCTAGCCAGATAATTACTACCCAAGAATAAATTAGAGTAGTTTAATATTTATGTAAACTATATGCTTTTATATTACTTATGTAATTGTAAGAAATAGGCCTACCAGAAAGTACCAATTGTGACCAAGCAAGCCGATACAATTTTGTTAAATCATTAATTACCAATAATTAGTGGCAATAATTTCACAAATGCCAATTGTAATAGGACAGTGAAAAGTGTTCTCAAAAATCTAATGTAAGCATAAGGTACAGCACTTCTTCTATTTCATGCATGAATTTAATAAACAGTGTTAGCATGATAATCAACAACATCAATGTAGTTGTTTCAACCCTCTGATTATAATTACGATTAATTTGAACTCTATGGTTCCAGTAGAATTAGAACACAGTCATACCCTCAGAATTAAATAGAACAATATCTGTAAATATGTAACATAAATGTATCTCTATGGTCATACCGTCTCCCGCAGGGGGGACATAGACATTGGATCCACAAAGGTGAACATCTTAAGGACGAAGCGCCTGTAGTGGCTTGGGAAGGACAGACCCGAAGAGGGTCCCACAGCGATGGGAGTGGTCAGGTAACGGTCATCCTGGTAAGGACATCTAATGATATGAACAGAGAGAGAGAGAGAGAGACAGAGACAGAGAGAGTGAGACGTAGACAGACAGACAGATTCATGTTCAAGTATCTGTCTGTCTGCGTCAGGGTTGGCATGCCGCATGCCATGTTATGACTCTCAATTTGCCGTTACCCCCTTTACACCAGCAACGGCAAATACATTGATCAAGGCTATGAGATGAGACATTGGTCTTGATAATAAAGAGGTATTTTTTAAGTGAATAACTCCAAGAGCTGCTGAACATTTTCCTCATCTTCACAAGGAACGGCAGAACAGTAATTGGACGAAACAGTTACTAAAATGTTTATTACTTCTACTACTACCTATTCAGATATTTACCCATCAATGAGAAGGTCCCACTGGGGCAGGCTGAGAGGGTTTGGGGTTGTGGTAGCCCAGCAGCGACCCAGGGTCAGCACAATGTTGGGATCTGTCCTCGCCAGGATGCGAACCTCAGCGTACACGGGATCCCTGAGGACCTTGGTGACAGGGTAGTCTGCCTCTGTGTAGTAAGAGGCGTAGGCCACGTCCTCTGTTTCAAAAGAGGAAAGATTCATTCATTCACCCATTTATTAATCCAACAAACCAATCAATGGATTTAGTGCCACATACCTTCATTACATCCCTTGGTATGGCATGATCCGCTGCCCAGTCTGAGCTCAACTGTGAGGGGTCCAGGAGCTATCTCAGGATTTGGAGGAGGGACCGGCCTCACGTCAATAACCACAGCCACAATGGTGCTGCCCTTATATCTGCACTGGAATGTTAGACTGGGAAGAAATGGCGTGTGGTCAGACATCTTGAAGGTGTCTGAGAGACTTTAAAGCAGGACATAAGGTGATGACTAAAGATCCCATTGCTTATTTAACAATAAAAATTTTGTTAACTCCAGTGTCTTGTTAAAATTTCCAACCAGGGGCCTCACTTATCAAAGGTGAATGCACACATAAGAGATTCTAAACCTTGTGTTCGCCAGTTTTCCCATAAAGGTTGGCATTTATCCTTGTTGACAGGAAAGTGTGGGTATCTCCATGCAAATCTCTGACTGTGCATACACAGAACTTAGAGCGGTTGATCAATTGTCTTGCAAGCAAATATTGTTATTTTGAAAGAAATTAATGTGTACAGGAATTATAATAATGGTAAGCTAATAAGAACAGAACGTAGACCTAATCATGACATTTATACATTTTCCATTGGTAATGTATGTTGCCCAATGTGTTTCTTTAACTTTTATTATATAGGCCTAAATTATGTCTCTCCTTTTCTCACGACTGGTTTATTCCCACCATTTATCCATCGCTCATTTAATAGCCTAACATGCTCGGATGTAAAGACCGGTAGCCTATTTAAATTGGGTAGGCTACAGTATTGTTAGGAATGCAACATCATAGCCTATTTAAATTCAGAGCCTATACCAAAGCAGGATAAGCCAAATATTTAACAACAATTCGTATTTTCACGAGTGCAAAAATATAGTATGGCTCTAATTTATCAATGAAAACATGAGTATGTGCTGAGTTCGACAGTTTGAATGATCCCAATAATTTGTTGCTCAAGCTATTCTTAGAATCTCCACGTACCCCATAATTTTGTAAGAAATGTATGCACGGTTGATAAATGAGGCCCCTTGCCCCATTTATAGTACACAACAATTTAAAGTGATGGTTCCTTAGGATGTTGTTGTTATTGTGTTGTTATTATAATACTTTTTTAAATATCACCTACTCATATTGGCTGTCCCTGGTGATGGAGCCAAAGGGGCCAACCCCCACTTGATATGAAGAGGACATCCTATTCTCATAGATAATAGTATCAGTTTCCTCCTGCAATAAACACAACTATGTTATACAGCTCATCTTTAAGAGGCAAAATCACTATAGCTTTAACAAAGAGCTTTTGTCACAATGTGCCAGCATCTTTAAACCTGAATAAACAATCAATGATATGATCATGATATGATCATTGTTGCAACCAATACAGAAGATGTTATCCAATTATTTGAAGGAGAGAGGAGCTACTTCCCTGTACTGAGACTGAAGCCAGGCACATGTGATACTTACCGTCATGACAGTTCCACATTCAGTGACTTTAAACTGGTAGATGGCGAAGGCAGAAGTTGTGCCAATAGCGTTGCAGTGGGGTCCGTTTCCCCCCAGCAGGCTGATGGAGTCCAGTTCCAGGTTGGGCAGAGTGGCATCCCTGGCCACCACCACCACAAACTGGCCATCCTTGGTACACTGAACAGTCACTGGTGACAAAGAGCATAACAAAAACATGAAGTTAGTGTCCTTGAGTAAATTGGAGCATGTTGGAACATGTTGATTTTAAACTGCTTCGCATAAAAATTGTCCATATATAAGTGGAAGTGGAATCAGTGAGAGTTCAGAATACAATGATTTGTTTTCTGGTGAAGTGCGATAAACAAGTTTCTCTGAGGGGGCAATACATAAAGTAAAACCGTACTGTTACAACATGGAGTTCTAGAGTAAAATGAGCATGGTCAAACACCTACCTGCTTTTCCGTAGAAGCACATCCGTCCATCAAAACAGCAGTTAATGGCCTCACAATGGGTGGCAGTGATGTCAGGAGGTCCACAATGCACCTTGTTTTGGGGCTCAACATCACAGCTCTGCTTTAAGCCTGAGTCAGAGGGGAATTTAGGCCTCTGAGATGGCTTAGAGGGTTGGGCAGGAAACTGAAGGGCTTGAACAGGCCACTGAGGGGGAAGGGCAGGCCTCGGAAGGGGTTTGGCAGGCCACTGCTGGGGTTGGGCAGGCCTCTGAGGTGGTTGGGCAGGCCTCTGAGGGGGTTGGGCAGGCCTCTGAGGGGGTTGGGCAGGCCTCTGAGGGGGTTGGGCAGGCCTCTGAGGGGGTTGGGCAGGCCTCTGAGGGGGTTGGGCAGGCCTCTGAGGGGGTTGGGCAGGCCACTGCTGGGGTTGGGCAGGCCACTGAGGTGGTTGGGCAGGCCTCTGAGGGGGAAGGGCAGGCCTCGGAAGGGGGTTGGCAGGCCACTGCTGGGGTTGGGCAGGCCACTGAGGTGGTTGGGCAGGCTTCTGAGGGGGTTGGGGAGGCCATGACGGTGGTGTCTGGATGGGTGGCCACCCTGGTTTTTCAAAGTAATTCTGAGCATCACACAGCCAGCCAAGCGTGGCCACTGCCACTAGACAAACTACACTCCACTTCATCGCAATGGCTTCGCTACAAGAACTAATCCGCAATGTTCACTGGATGCTGTGATGAGGATGAAGGAATTGCGGCCACCTTTATAATAGATGGAGCGTTGTTTACTTATTGGAAATCCGCCCCCTCTTTATCTGACCGTTCCTTTTCTGAGGGGTCAAGGTTTTAGCCCTGGCTAATGTTCCTTTAGTAGCACACTATTCAAAACAGTTGTGTAACATTTGCGAACATCCAACATTTCGGTCATGGCCTTGAGAAAGGCCATGACCGACACGGTCATGTCATTGGAGGCTTTGCCAGTTCTGTCAGTATCTAATTTGCTCCTAGTTGTTGCATGTGACAATATATATATATTTATTTATATACTTATTTTGATAGTCAGAAACAATCCAAAATGATTTACGCATTATAAATAGATAATTAGACAATTTTGTATATATTACAGTCTTTTTCAATCACTTTGGTGCCATTTTCACAAGTATATAGTACATTTTCACAACTCTAAGCACAAAAATCTAAACAGATCATTAAAATGGCTTGTGGTCAAAGCTATAAGCATAGTACAACAAACAAATTCATAAAATCACTTTTACACTGCACCAAATCACTCTTAAAATCTACTTTTCAAAGTGCAATATTCACATTACTTTTGATGTTTTTTCTTGTTATTTGTTAACAATACATTTAACTAATCACTTAATCAAACTGCTCAAAACTGATAAATACTGAACCAAAATGATTTAGTGCATAGTTCACATATAGTTTGATAACTGCTGAACATTGTGAAGTTCTAAATTCTTACATCATTAATGTATCAATTAACAATATACAGGGCGGCAGGTAGCCTAGCGGTTAAGAGCGTTGGGCCAGTAACCGAAAGGCCGCTGGTTTCGAATCTCCGAGCTAACCAGGTGAAAAACATGTCGATGTGCCCTTGAGCAAAGCAAGGCTGGGTTTTTCACACTCAACAGTTTCACATATGTTTCAAGAATGGTCCACCACCTGAAGAACATCCAGCCAACTTGACACAACTGTGGGAATCATTGGATTCAATATGGGCCAGCATCCCTGTGGACCGCTTCTAGAATTTATCCCAAAACGAATTGAGGCTATTCTGAGGGCAAAGGAGGGTGCAACTCAATAGTAGCAAGGTGTTCTTAATGTTTTGTATACTCAGTGTATAGTGTAGTGTACAATGCATTTCTGAAATACCTGGGTTGTATATACTGTTTTTTCAACCACTTTGGCACATTTTTCAGAAATGGTATATTTTCAAAACTTTAAGTAAAAAACTCTAAACTGATAACACTTCTAATGCCCCCTCCCCTATCTTATGTTCAGAAGCTTCGATTGTACATTCATTGGGGTTTCACACACCTTCACATTTAGTCGTTTATGCAAAATCAAAGTTTTCCTTGAAATACCATGTGCACCTTTTGATTAGTCACCGATACAGTAGATAATGATAGGCTCACCATTTAGTCATTTTAACTACCATTTAATCCAATATAATAAATTACAGGATACACATTTCAAAACGTATTTTTGAAGTGCTGAATAGAAAGAATAGTAGATATAATTTTTATACAGTATTTGACTATAACTTGACATGCACACTTTTTAAAATAACTTGTGTCAAATGGCAGGTTGTGAGTATGTTGACAAATATGTCAGTCTTACAGTTTCATTATCCTTATACCATCGTGTCCCAAACTAGGGGTCGTGACCCGATGTGGGGTAAACAAAAAAGTAAACATCGGCCATTTATAACATAACATTTTTTCACATGGCGGGGTTGCAAATACATGCAGTATTTACAGCCACATCCATATATTATTTGGTTGCAACATAAATTGATGTCAAATTGATGCATTATGAGGTAAAAGATAGACATTTACAGTGTTCAGCAGTTATCAAACTATATACGTTAACTAGCAAATCCAGGACTTGCAGAATAAATTAGGACAGCATTCACACCACTTGACTTTTTCCACATTTTGTTGTGTTACAAAGTGGGATTAAAATGTATTTAATTGTCTTTTTTTGTTAACAATCTACACAAAATACCCTCTGAAAGTGTAAGAAAATGTTTCATTTGTAAATAAAAACATGGAAAATAAAACAATCATTCTGTACATCTTGATTTGATAAGTATTCAACCCCCTGAGTCCATACATGTTAGAATCACCTTTGGCAGCAGTTACAGCTGTGAAAGTCTCGAAAAGCTTTCCACACCTGGACTGTGCAATATTTGCCCATTATTCTTTTCAAAATTATTCAAGCTCCGTCAAATTGGTTGTTGATCATTGCTAGACAACCATTTTCAGGTCTTGCCATAGATTTTCAAGCAGATTCAGGCCAAAACTGTAACTCAGCCTCTCAGGAACATTCACTGTCTTCTTGGTAAGCAACTCCAGTGTCGATTTGGCTTTGTATTTTAGGTTATTGTCCTGCTGACAAAGTTGTCTAGGAGCTGGTTACAAGGTGACTGTGTCTGTCGGTGGGATGTTGTTATAATCCCTCTCTAGACCAATTACCCTGAATTTAAATTCCTTATCTTCTTTCAACTCAAGCCAAACTCAACCCAACTACCTCAACCCATGGCAGATTCCAAAGACAAACTCAAAACCTCTCAACAAACTAAGAGCGGTAAACCTTAATGTCCACTGAATTCTGAAAACTTTCAGGAATTTGGGGAATTAGCTTAACGTGTAAAATATATAAAACAATACAATAAGATGCTTTACAAATTAAAACATACAATCATAAAGATGTAAATATAACGCATTCAATTCGTGAAAATCATAGAAAAGTAAAATTGTGTTTATATGAACAGCATGAAATAAGGCTGAAAATGCTAAATACTCTATTCCACTCGGTAATGGCTACTGTATTATTCATTATTGTGTTATACAGTTTTTCCCCCAATTGGTTTGGAACATTGTGGGGATCAAAGCTCCATGCTCTAAAAACAATCACCAAAACAACCTTTTTATGAGATTTGGAAACACCTAAAACACATTTGCTACTCTTTTTAAATATTCAGACAAAACCTTTTATGTAACATGCCCTTTATGTAAGTTACACATAATTTTGTCAGTTGCTTAAGTGTATAGAAATGAGTGGATCGTAAAGACAGATCGTCCAGAGCCGTGGTTATGGGGGCAACATTCCCACCAACAAGCAAATGTGTGCTTTCCCACTGAAGACCAGTGTTCAATTGCCATCTCCACCTTTAATGTCATGTGTCTGTCTAAATAAAGCAAAAAATACTAAAGGTAGAGTGAAATTCCACTCTCCATAAAAGGAATGCGACCTTTACTAGTTCAGGATTTAAATTAACACTCAGTGATGGTAAAAAAACATTGGTGTTGATAGCCTGAGTGTGATAATGTAATTTGTCTATGTAGTAAAACATTGACACTCAAAACCACACCCATCATTATCATATTTCCCAGCATGCTTTATTGCGGGTTGATATTTTGTTTCAATATCTGTGTTTTTACATGCACATTGATTGATTAATTGATCTTAGGCTGTACAAAGATAAATAGCATACATTTTTCTAAACTAATCCAATCTGTTAGGAGGTGGATTTATTGCACCCATTAATGAGATGGTTGTTCCCATTTAAATGGTTTAGGTTGTCTCCTTTGCCCAATTCTTCCTACTATGGCAGTCATTGTAAATGCATTTTGTGGGTGATTAAAAATTTACGATCGCTGGATATCTTGACTTGGGCTGGATTCCAACAGGAATTAAATATCACTTTTCAAGCCAACATAATGTGACTTGCCTGATGCGGCCTGCAAACCAGGAGTTTCAGACCACAGTCTTTTGGTAATACTAGGCTGTTGAGGTACAGCTTTAAGGATGATATAGTAATTTATGCACTCACTTGGTGAAGGATTAATATATATTCAATGCAACAACCATGTCTCTGCCACAAGGAAACACGACTATGGATGGTAAATTCCAACGTTTATAACAGGCACTCTGAGATATATGCATATATTTGCTTATATTTGCCTATATCCCAGTGTGCCTTTAGAGTGAATGTTGGAATTACCACCCATGACTGTGTTTGTTAGTGACAGAGAGTTAGTCATTGCATTCACCTGCATGCTAAGTGCTTATCAAGGGCTGCAGTAAAATATATGTTGTTATAAGTGTGCTCAAATACCAGAAGGTACACCATTTACTTTTTTTCCCTTCTGTTTACTATTGGCTGAGTCAACCAATAGCGTTGCACCTTTAACCTTCAACCTTTAAATTTCTCCAGGACCATCTGCTTTCATACCACAAGGTAAGATTAAAAACAACATGAATTATACTTCAATGGTGATATTAACCAGAGCCAAGTTGTTTTCCAACAGTATAATTTAAATAGCAACTGCTAACTTGTGGCCATCAAAAGTTGCTGCTTAGCTTACCTGCTTGGCAAGCTATCTAGCTAGCATGGTAATGGTACAGTAAACTTACAGTAGCTCTAGCATTCATTTTCATAGGTAAGAGAACTGTCAAAGTTGATGAGATCTCAAATATAATGCAATCTGCTAACGTTACCAAGGTTAAGTTATTGCCCATTTTAGTAAACACTGTTTAGCTATTTCAGATAGCAAATGTTAGCTAGATAACTAACAAACTTAGCTATCTAAACAGCTTACAGTACGGTCACACATCATTTGGTAAAGTGACAGTAGCATTCACTTTCAATGGGGGGAGCTGTCAGAGTTCTTGTAACCTGATTTTCTTTTGACTTTTTTTGCTAGGTAGCTATATTATTATGCCAGCTAATTTAGACAATGCTTTGATATCCATGGGATAAAATGTGACCTGATTCAGGAAACTAGGCGTATGTCGTCAGTCACGACTTCACAGTAGAGCCGTTTGAACGTAAAATATATATTTTTATCAAAATGCATTTTTTGGCAGAAATGCCTTCTCAAACATGTGAACTTCATGTGCCTTAATATCAAACGTGTATGCCATCTGTAAATATGAATACAATTGTTAAATTATGAGCCTAGTTGGTTTAGCCACAGAAAAAGTAGCAACCTTCCCATTGGCCATGATTGGCTGAGATAATGAGTGGGCTGGACATGCCAAGAGATGAGTTTGGATTGGTCTGCCATATAGCACGCGTCTGTCTATTGGAGTAGGTCAGTATGTTTAGGTAATCGTGTTGAACATGCTTTTTTAGAAATGTTTGGTGTTGTAAAACTGCATAAACCTAATGTCAAGTTAGTGTACTGTTAGCTAGCTAACGTTAGCTGGTTGACTCGCTAGCTAATGTTATGTGTGCTCTCCACTTTCTGGAGGACTGAGTTTTGAAATCAGTAGAATTCGAGTATGATAGCTAAGGAGATGGAGAAAACATCAGCCTGGATTACATATTCAAACTAAGGGCAACCATGCATGGCAACAGACAGGAGACCATCCAACCATGATGTACGGTAAGATAGTCTAGCTAGCTACATTTTCAGATATTACACGTTTCTAATTTTGACAAAGTGGTTTCATTTCAAGTGTACTGTTAGTTAGCTAACATTAGCTGGCTGGGTCGCTAGCTAACGTTATGTGTATGATCTTATTCTCCGTATCTCAGACACATTTGCTTGACTAGTTGTAGCCGTAGAACCTGGTTGGTTAGCTACCTGCAGATTCATGCAGGGTAGTAACGTCATGAGTTGTGATTATGGGCCATTGTTTCGCTAGTTAGCTAGCTACATGTCTTAACAAACGACTCCACTATGTAAGTATCCATTTCAATAGAATGTCAATGCAACTGTTGATAGACGCACAAGCTGGTAAATTCGCTCTGGCTATCTACTCCGATTTCAGACCACAGGTAAGATAGTCTCTAGCTAGCTACATTTTCAGATATTACGCGTTTCTAATTTTGACAGAAGTATTTTCATTTCAAGTTAGTGTACTGTTAGCTGGCTGGCTCGCTAACCAACATTACGTTATGCATTGGGATTCATTGTTTACCTAGTTAGCTATCTAGATACATTTCTTAACAAAAGACTCTCGTTTTAGTGTGCCAGAGCGCAGAATAAGTGATGCATTTTTTAAATCCTAAACACCAGTTGAATATGTCCGGTGGTCAGTAAACGTAGGCAACAAAGCGTAATTCAATTGTTGCCAGCAGCACAGTTACAGTCACCAACGCTCTGGATAACATGAATACGGCCAAACCAGCTCTGCTAGGGTGAGTAAAATGGTCAGAGTGGGGTGTTCTGTCATTGTGTCTGGAAGTAGCTAGCCAATGTTAGCCAGTTAGCTTGGGTGCTTGAGTTGTGAGGTCAGAGCTTTCGGATCAACCATACTTATTGGCCAGAGCGGCCAGTGTGCGCTCTGAACGCGAAACGCACTGAATTTGCAAAAGGACAATCTGACAGCACAGTTTCTGTCACCAAGATAACATAACAGCCTAACCAGCTCTGCTAGGGCGAGTAATGTTCAGTGAGCTGTTCTCTCTCTCTTAATTGTCTGGAAGTAGCTGGCAAGTTAGTACAGGACGCTCGGATCAACCCTTAAAGAGATGGGTGGTGATAAGGCTTAATAACCTTTAACGAGTCACCAACCCGGATCCGGGATCACCCCCCACTCCCCCCCCCACTGAGTAGCATAGCTAGCATAGCGTCACAAGTAAATTGTAGCATCTAAATATCATTAAATCACAAGTCCAAGACACCAGATGAAAGATACAGATCTTGTGAATAAAGCCACCATTTCAGATTTTTAAAATGTTTTACAGGGAAGACACAATATGTAAATCTATTAGCTAACCACGTTAGCATAAGACACAATTTTTTTACTCCAACAGTTTTTTCCTGCGTCAGTAGCTATCACTAATTCGACTAAATAAAAATATATATAGCCACTAACCAAGAAACAACTTCATAAGATGACAGTCTGATAACATATTTATGGTATAGCATAGTTTTTTTTTGAAAAATGTGCATTTTTCAGGTATAAATCACAGTTCTACATTGCAGCTGCAATCTGAAATAGTGCTGACGCAGCCAGAACAATTACAGAGACCAACGTCATATAACTAATTACTTATCTTAAAACATTTCAGAAAAATACACAGCGTACAGATATTGAAAGCCCAACATCTGGTGAATCCAAACAATATTTCAGATTTATTAAATGTTTTATAGCGAAAACAAAATGTAGCGCTAAATTAGCATAGCCACGCCAGCCAGAACCAGCTGGGCGCCCGCGACCAGTTCACATGCACGACAGATATATGAAATAACATCGTAAATTGGGTCTTACTATTGCTGATCTTTCATCAGAATGTTGATCAATGTGTCCTTAGTCCTGATGAGTCGTTCAATCCATTCATAATGGCAACTTTCCCTCTTCATTTAGCATATGTACTGGTCAACTGGCCAAAGTAAAAAAAGTCACAGAACGGAACACGGCAAAACTCCCGAAAAAATTCAAATAATCTGATTAAACTATATTGAAAAAACATACATTAAGATGATATGGTCACATGTATCAAACAAACTTCGAGACGGAGATAGTTTTCATCCGTAACGGCAGCAAAACAGTAGACAATCGCACCTCCAAATAGCGCGAGTCAGAGAACCGGAAGTTGTCGGTCACGCCAAAGAAATAGGTCTTATTTCACGTCAGTACAAGGTAAACAAAAAATTTCTCCTCTGACGTCCTCTTGACACCCAGAGGAAGACGAATGAAGTGTGTTTCGGGTCATAGGTGGCGTGACCATATATAGGCAGAGCGTTGAAGCGAGCATACACATCTTGCATTCTTCTTCTTGGTCAGGGAAAGTGCTGTCAAATGACTTCTGTTTAACTCAGAGACAAAATTGAAACGGTTTTAGAAACTATAGATTGTTTTCTATCCAATGGTATTAATTATATGCATATAGTAAGAGCAATAATTGAATAAGAGGCAGTTTAATCTGTAGAGGAAATTATGCTAATGCGAAAACAGCACCCCTATAGTGGCAAGAGGGTGTGAACAATGCTGAATAGGTGTAGACAAAGAAGGGCTCTCCAATAGTAGTACCAAAACATTGAAAGACGGTTTTCTCAAAAGTGAGTTTACAAGTTGATCAACTTTCAAAGCAGAATTACTTTCCCATTGTTTCCTCAAATGCAGTGTATGATATACCGTTTTGTAGCTCTGAGTCTCTACATTTATGCAACGTAAAAAACAGAAGTTAAAATGTTGCTACATAAGACAGAATCCAGGTTGTGAGTCACAAATGTCTTATAAACATCAGGCCATAGCGAACATTACCTATATACCTATGTATTTGTTTATTAATTAAAATCAGTCAGCCTAAATTGACAAATTTGCCATGATGCTTGATTAGCATACTTGCTTGACAAATATCCCAATAACATAATGTATTCTTGTAGGCTGACTCTATTAGCCAAGTTTACATTAGGTTTGCTATGTATTTCTAATTGTTATTGTGGTAGTGTGATACATTCATCCTGTTTGTTTCAGATGTCTAAAAAGCCCCATAAGCCCATAAGGGAGTGCGTACATTTGCCACCACAGGGGTTTGGCCTGCCGATGCGGGCAACAGGCCAGCTCCGAGGTGGTATAACCTTTCATAGGTATGTATTATGACGAGATAATGGCAACATGCATAGGCCTATGCCATTTGAACTTTGTGTTCCTATAGAAAACATACTGTACTACTAGAAATACCTGTCATTAAATGTAGGCCTTTACTACTAATGAACAGCAACGTTATTATAATAATTGGCCATCAAATTGTCATTGCAACAAAGAGACTATTCACAGTGTCAAAGTCCCAAGCTGTGATCTTGTCAACCAATCACAACAGGTTAAGGGAAGTTCCAGAGAGATCTAGACTGCATCACCCTTTGATACTGTGGGGGATGGATAGTGGGGTTAGCTGCTTGAAAGAGCTGTGAGATGGTGAACTCACCAGCAGGGGACTTCCTAACACAGGCTTCCTTATTTATTGTTACAGATAGAGAATTGTCAAATGCAGGTCCGTGGACAACTCCTCCGGGGGCTTCAGAGATGATGTGTTTGTGGATTTCACCCCCAGAAGTTAGAAGTTAAAATTAATAAAGTTAACAGGCTAAAACGACATGTATTCTCTTTTCTGATTTACTGAAATTAGATATCGTGCTGTAATGTTGTCTCTGTATTTCCCCCCTATATTTTAAGCAGGTCTCTACCAGTGGACCTACTGGACCAGTACCTACAGCTCCACCAGTGCCTGTGTCTGCTGTTCAGGCTCCTTCATTGACGACTGCATTAAATTTGTCAATGGTAAATATTACAATTTTTTGTCACATTATTTTTCCTGAACTACTATGGCTCTGCTGCCATGATAGAACACTGACTCGGTTTCCTCCTCGGTTCATCGGGACTTAGGTTTTACTTTCTCTTTTGCTGTTCAATAAGCAAATGTTTTGGGGGCTCATATGTCTGCAGCAAGACCAAACCTTAACTTGGCAAGGAAGCTTGCTCAGCCAAATACAGTACAGGCTAATCTGTTAAAAGATTGGTTTGTATTGATCATTTGTTTCTATAACAGTATAACTTTAAATAATCTTAATGCAACTACATATCTGTTACGGACACAATATGTCTGTAGCTCGGCCAAGTTGTCTACAGCCTTTGTGAATGCCCCCACCCTTCCACCGGCCTCTGTGAGGGCCTAAACCCTTTTCTGGCCTCTGTGAGGGCCCCCACCCCTACTCGGCATCTGCGAGTGCCCCAATCCCTGCAATGCTGTCAAGAAGTGACATTTTACCTACTACATCATGCACTATTGTCATTTTAGAACTCCAGTGCCTTCCGAAAGTATTCCCACCCCTTAACTTTTTCCACATTTTGCTGTGTTACAGCCTGAAATTAAAATTGATAAAATTTAGATTTTGTGTCACTAATCTACACACAGTACCCCGACACAACAGTGGTAGGCCTGATCACCAACAATGATGAGACAGCCTATAGGGAGGAGGTCAGAGACTGGGCCGGGTGGTGCCAGAATAACAACCTATCCCTCAACGTAACCAAAACTAAGGAGATGATTGTGGACTACAGGAAAAGGAGGAGGTGATTTTGCAGAGCCACATCAATTTACAGAAATACTCATAACCTTTTCTCAATAGGGGGTGCTGTTTTCACTTTGTAAAAATTTTGTTCCCAAATTAAACTGCCTCGTACTCAATTCTTGCTCGTACAATATGCATATTATTATTACTATTGGATAGAAAACACTCTCTAGTTTCTAAAACCGTTTGAATTATATCTGTGAGTAAAACAGAACTCAAGTTGGAGCAAACTTCCTGTGAGGAAGTGAGAAATCTGAAATCAGGCAGGCTGTTCTGGGGTCAGTTTATTAATTTGCATGTCTTCTATTGGTCGACATGTACTGCATACGCCTTCCCCTAGATGTCAGCAAATAGTGAGAATTGGAATGGAGTTGCTAGGCAGATCTGAGGCCATATAAAGGGTCTGGGAACGTGGGGTGCACTCTTTTCAACATTCGCCATGACGCAAGACAGACCTCAGGATGGCGTTCTGGAAAGCTCCCGTTATAGGCCTTAGATATATCCGGCTCTGATTTTATTCGATATAGGTGTTAAAGACATCATAATGTTGTTATTTTAAACCGAGTTATATCAGTTTATATCAGTATATTGCGATTTTCGGATATTTCTTTGTGCTGCGTTATAGTGAGTTGGGCACGTCTGGGCCACATGGCTAATGTTTACTGCTAATTCCAAAGTTGAAGGCGACAATCTACAACCGAGCAACGATTCTTTTGGACAAAGGACAACTTGCCCAAGATTCTGATGAAAGCTCATCAAAAAGTAAGAACTATTTATGATGTTAATTCGTTGTATGTCGTAGTAACGTTAATTTTAAAAATCTAACACAGCGGTTGCATTAAGAACTAATGTATCTTTCATTTGCTGTCCAACCTGTATTTTTTAGTTAATTTTTAGTTAGTTAATGATTAGATTAGGTGCCTCTCCCAAGATTTCTCCCGACATTTTGTTGGCAGCTTGGCTACTATTCTCATTGTATAACCACGATTTGTGCCGCTAAATATGCACATTTTCGAACAAACTCTATATGTATTGTGTAATATGATGTTATAGGACTGTCATCTGAAGAAGTTTGAGAAGGTTAGTGAAAAAATTAATATATTTTGCTGGTTTATTCGTTATCGCTATTGTTGGCTTGAATCAATGCTGTTGTGTGGTTGGCTATTGTAGTAAGCTAATATAATGCTATATTGTGTTTTCGCTGTAAAACACTTAAAAAATCTGAAATATTGGCTGGATTCACAAGATCTTTGTCTTTCATTTGCTGTACGCTGTGTATTTTTCATAAATGTTTTATGATGAGTATTTAGGTAATTCACGTTGGTCTCTGTAGTTATTCTAGTTGCTTTGGTGAGAGTTGTGATGGTGGCTGCAATGTAAAACTATGATTTATACCTGAAATATGCACATTTTTCTAACAAAACATATGCTATACAATAAATATGTTATCAGACTGTCATCTGATGAAGTTGTTTCTTGGTTAGTGACTATTTATATCTTTATTTGGTCGAAATTGTGATAGCTACCTATGCAGGAAAAAAATGGTGGGAAAAAAAAGTTGTGTCTTTTGCTATCGTGGTTAGCTAATAGAAATACATATTGTGTCTTCCCTGTAAAACATTTTAAAAATCAGAAATGATGGCTGGATTCACAAGATGTGTATCTTTCATCTGGTGTCTTGGACTTGTGATTTAATGATATTTAGATGCTAGTATTTACTTGTGACGCTATGCTAGTCAGCTTTTTTACTGATGGGGGTGCTCCCGGATCCGGGATTGTGATGAAGTAGAAGATAATAAACATTGATTAAAGATACAAGTGTTTAGATAAACTTCTCCTTAATGCAACCGCTGTGTCAGATTTTTTTTAAACTTAACGGAAAAAGCACACCATGGCTGTGCCGTGTGCAAATTATAAAAGTACATGGCCATTAAGGCCAGATTGTTCTTCAAGATATTCAAACATTTATAGATGACCAGCAGGGTCAAATAATAATCATAATCCTTTTAAACAAGTTGCAGAGTTAACCTGATGAGGACAGAGGGCGCTGTTGTCACTTTGGGGGAAAAACGTGCCCAATTTAAACGGCCTCGTACTCAATTCTTGCTCGTAAAATATGCATATTATTATTACTATTGGATAGAAAACACTCTCTAGTTTCTAAAACCGTTTGAATTATATCTGTGAGTGAAACAGAACTCATTTGGCACAAACTTCCTGACCAGGAAGTGGAAAATCTGAAATCGATGCTCTCTTCTGGGTCCTGCCTAAAAATGGGCATGATACCTATTAGTATACATGCACGTCATACACCTTCCCCTGGATGTCAAGATGCAGTGAGAGAAGAAATGGAGTGTTTATCTTGGTCTGAGATGGAATACGTCCTCTTGGAATGACGTGTCACCGATTTCCTGTTTTCAGGAAGGCGCGAGGACAGTGGGATTGCCTTTTGAAAAGCTGTCGTTATAGGCGACTACTATCTCCGACTTTGATTTTATTTGATACATGTGACCATATCATCGTAAAGTATGTTTTTTCAATATAGTTTTATTAGATTTTTGACATTTATTCGGGACGTTAGGCGTGTTGCGTTGTGTGCCTTTGTTCAGAAAGGAGAGCTTCGCGCCACTTGGCCAGTGTGCTTGCTAATTCAAGAGGGAAAAACGATGTTCTAAATCCAAACAACGACTGTTCTGGACAAAGGACCCCTTGTCCAACATTCTGATGGAAGATCACCAAAAGTAGGACCCATTTTGTGATGCTATTTCATATATCTGTCGAACTGTGTACTAGTAGTTTTGCGCCCAGGTTTTGGCCACTCTCTCGCTATAACATAAGCCTTATGTCGTAATGAAGATATTTTTAGAATTCTAACATTGCGATTGCATTAAGAAGTTAGTGTATCTATCATTTCCTATACAACATGTATTTTTTTGTAATGTTTATGAATAGCTATTTGGTCAGAATAGGTGAGAGTCTAATAGAAATATCCGCACATTCTGAGAAAAAGAAGCTACTTTAGCATAATGGATAACCACTGATTTCAGCTCTAAATATGCACATTTTCGAACAAAACATAAGTGTATGTATAACCTGATGTTATAGGACTGTCATCTGAGGAAGGTTTATGAAGGTTAGTGAAAATTAATATCTTTTGCTGGTTTATTCGCTAACGCTAACGTGCCTATTGCTATCGCTAACGTGCCTTGATGAATGAATGCGGTAGTGTGGTAGGCTATTGTAGTAAGCTAATATAATGCTATATTGTGTTTTCGCTGTAAAACACTTAAAAAATCTGAAATATTGGCTGGATTCACAAGATGTTTGTCTTTCATTTGCTGTACACGATGCATTTTTCAGAAATGTTTTATGATGAGTATTTAGGTATTCCATGTTGGTCTCTAATTACTCTGGCTGCTTCGGTGCTATTTTTGACGGTAGCTGTGATGGTAGCTGCAATGTAAAACTGATTTATACCTCAAATATGCACATTTTTCGAACAAAACATAGATTTATTGTGTAACATGTTATAAGACTGTCATCTGATGAAGTTGTTTCTTGGTTAGTTTGGTTGGTTCTTGGTTAGTTAGGTTGGCTTTGCGCATGCTACCTGTGCTGTGAAAAATGTCTGTCCTTTTTTGTATTTGGTGGTGAGCTAACATAAATATACGTGCTGTTTTCGCTGTAAAACATTTTAAAAATCGGACATGTTGGCTGGATTCACAAGATGTGTACCTTTCATTTGCTGTATTGGACTTGTTAATGTGTGAAAGTTAAATATTTCAAAAAAATATATTTTGAATTTCGCGCTCTGCCTTTTCAGTGGAATGTGGGAGGAGTTCCGCTGGCGGAACGCTGGAGCAGTAAAGGTTAAATGGCTCTGATAGGAGGAAACTGAGGATGGATCAACAACATTGTAGTTACGCCACAATATTTACCTAAATGACAGAGTGAAAAGAAGGAAGCTTGTACAGAATAAAAAAGATTCCAAAACATGCATCCTGTTTAAAATAAGGCACTAAAGTAAAACTACAAAAAATGTGGCAAAGAAAGTAACTTTTTGTCCAGAATGCAAAGCGTTATGTTTGGGGCAAATCCAACACAACACATCACTGAGTACCATTCTTCATATTTTCAAGCATGGTGGTGACTGCATCATGTTATGGGTATGTTTGTCATCGGAAAGGACTAGGGAATTTTTCAGGATAAAAAGAAAAGGAATAGAGCTAAGTACAGACACAGTTGTAGAGAAAAACCTGGTTCAGTCTGCTTTCCAAAAGTGGAAGACAAACCCACCAGCAGGACAATAAACTAAATGCCAAATATACACTGGAGTTACTAACCAAACGACACTGAATATTCCTGAGTGGCCTTAGTTACAGTTTTGACTTAAATTGGCTTGTAAATCTTTAAAATCTATGGCATGACTTGAAAATGGTTGTCTACCAATGATCAACAACCAACTCGACAGGGCTTGAAGAATTTTTTGATTCAATATGCACAGCACTTCATAATTCTCTGAAATGGAATAAACTGTGCCTGATACTGATTCCAATGAATTGCCCCAAACCTCAACAGGGGGCTTGAAATTATATTGATTTAGATGTTTCAGGAGCCAATTTACACGGGGCATGACATGAGAAATGCGTGTGTCTACATGTGCTGGACCATCAAGCACATCACAAGAGAACAACTGTGTTACTATGCCTGGTGTTAGCTTTACTTCTTTGAATGTGTGGTAGGCCCCTCTGTCTGTCAGTGGCGAACCACTTTGCAAGTACACATGAGCAAAAACCTCTACTACTTTGATCAATGCTTATAACCTCTCCCTGCATGTCTACTTTACCATGTTGTTCTGTCAGCTGTACAATGGTGAGATCACTGTTTGGATACATCAATGTGAAGACACTATACATATCGTTCCTGTCTTCACTTGCTATGACAAACATCTGTTTAGGGGGCAGGCGAATAATGTCTGAGCTCAATACAAATTCAACGCTGGTCAGATCCTTATTCTCACTCTGATCAATGGCATGTAAGTACTTGGTACCATCAGAACCTACAGTGTACATGTATGTCGTCTCTCATGACCCCCTGCTAACAAGTTTCTCATCATCAAAGTCCATTGGCCAGACCATGCTCTTAGCCTCTTGGGCAGTTAAAAGCTCTCAGTAACTGAACTGAGATGCTGTGATTGTTGGTATTCTGTTTACCCATGAACTCGCTCAAATGGAAAGCACCAGAAACCACATACTTAACCATAGTCCCAAACATATTTATTCAAGTGGCTATGGAGGTGCATAGCCACTTGCATATGTGATGTATGAATGAGGTAATGGAGTCCAGGTGTGCATAATGATGAAGCACAGGTGCGCGTAATGATGAATTCCAGGTGCGCGTAATGATGGTTCCCAGGACCGGTGGTTAGTAAACCGGCGACGTTGAATGCCGGAGAGGAGGACCGGGAGAAGACGTGACATTAGCCATAGAAAAAGCGAGAAACCTTCTCGCTAGCCATGATTGGCTGAGATAATGAATGGGCTGGACATGCCGAGAGATGAGTGTGGATTGGTCTGCCATGTAGCACCTTCTGTCTATAACATGAGCTGCTCGATGTGTGTAGAGAATCCTTTCTACTGCAGCTTTTTTGAAAGATATCATGGAGAACTGCAAAAGTGTTGCTACTGCTCTCAATAACACTGCAGCCAAGAATTTTTCAGGCGCTATCGACAAAGCTCTGTGAGGAAAAAGTTGTGATGAGCTACTTTCTGGAGGACGAACATTTGATGCTGACTCTCTCGGACTCTGAAAATTAATCAGACGATGAGAACATCCCTGATTTAGGTAAAAACGTTTTCATTGAACCAGACATTGTAGAGTCTTCTGATGACTGTGATGGGGAAGAAACGGCGATCAACAGTGTTGCTGTCACGGAAGAAGATGACCCGGGTTTTGAAATCAGTGGAATGCCTGGTGGAAGCAGAGTATGAAAAGGAGATTAATACAATTCTGGCATTTGATTGCAAAATGCAGTGGGAGACAAAAAGAGAAGACAGAAGGCTGTTGTATAAAACACCTGTCTCCGGATTACATCTTCAAACTAAGGCCAACCATGGCATCCGTGACAGAGAGGGAGAAAGATATGATGATTCTTATAGCATTGCACACAGTCAGTTTGAATCAGAGTGACTTGACACAACAAGCCAAGCAAACTGTACAAACAAAACGGACACAACGTCTTATTTAATGAAAGGGCTTGCAGTCTGCCGTAAAGCATTTGGGTAAGAGTCAAGCTATATTTTCAAATATTATACATTACAAATTTTGTCAGAAAGTTGTTTTCATTGCAAGTTAAAGGGACTGTTAGCTTGCTCACCTGTTAATGTATGATCAGTGTGGTAATTTTATTTGTATCTCAGAAATTCATTTGCATTGCTAGTTTTAGCCTAATGTTAGTTAGCTAACTAACATTGCACCTAGTTGGTTAGCTTTAGCTAGCTATGCCAATCGATTTTGTTTTACTAGTACTCTATGGGTTGGGATTATAGTTAATTGTTTAGCTAACATGTCGAAATAAAAGACTCCACTTCGCGAGATGATTACATGACCCATCAAGTTAGCCAGTTGTGTCTGGCAGTGATAACGGCCATCTATTGTATAATAATAATGCTAATATATTTGTATCTGGAATTTGTCTTTCAGCATCAGTAGAACAAGTCTGACTCCTCCACCAGTCATACAAGGAGAATGGTCTAATGCCTCCCATTAAAAAGAGAGCATGCGCAAGCAATCACAGGTTACACCTGAAGCATAAGGACTTGCAGCGAATTGTGAACTTCATGAACAACTACAGTGGGGAGAACAAGTATTGGATACACTGCCGATTTTGCAGGTTTTCCTACTTACAAAGCATGTAGAGGTCTGTAATTTTTTATCATAGGTACACTTCAACTGTGAGAGACGGAATCTAAAACAAAAATCCAGAAAATTACATTGTATGATTTTTAAGTAATTCATTTGAATTTTATTGCATGACATAAGTATTTGATACATCAGAAAAGCAGAACTTAATATTTGGTACAAAAACCTTTGTTTGCAATTACAGAGATCATATGTTTCCTGTAGTTCTTGACCAGGTTTGCACACACTGCAGCAGGGATTTTGGCCCACTCCTCCATACAGACCTTCTCCAGATCCTACAGGTTTCGGGGCTGTCGCTGGGCAATACGGACTTTCAGCTCCCACCAAAGATTTTCTATTGGGTTCAGGTCTGGAGACTGGCTAGGCCACTCCAGGACCTTGAGATGCTTCTTACGGAGCCACTCCTTAGTTGCCCTGGCTGTGTGTTTCGGGTTGTTGTCATGCTGGAAGACCCAGCCACGACCCATCTTCAATGCTCTTACTGAGGGAAGGAGGTTGTTGGCCAAGATCTCGCAATACATGGCCCCATTCATCCTCCCCTCAATACGGTGCAGTCGTCCTGTCCCCTTTGCAGAAAAGCATCCCCAAAGAATGATGTTTCCACCTCCATGCTTCACGTTTGGGATGGTGTTCTTGGGGTTGTACTCATCCTTATTCTTCCTCCAAACACGGCGAGTAGAGTTTAGACCAAAAAGCTCTATTTTTGTCTCATCAGACCGCATGACCTTCTCCCATTCCTCCTCTGGATCATCCAGATGGTCATTGGCAAACTTCAGACGGGCCTGGACATGCGCTGGCTTGAGCAGGGGGACCTTGCATGCGCTGCAGGATTTTAATCCATGACGGCGTAGTGTGTTACTAATGGTTTTCTTTGAGACTGTGGTCCCAGCTCTCTTCAGGTCATTGACCAGGTCCTGCCGTGTAGTTCTGGGCTGATCCCTCACCTTCCTCATGATCATTGATGCCCCACGATGTGAGATCTTGCATGGAGTCCCAGACCGAGGGTGATTGACCGTCATCTTGAACTTCTTCCATTTTCTAATAATTGCGCCAACAGTAGTTGCCTTCTCACCAAGCTGCTTGCCTATTGTCCTGTAGCCCATCCCAGCCTTGTGCAGGTCTACAATTTTATCCCTGATGTCCTTACACAGCTCTCTGGTCTTGGCCATTGTGGAGAGGTTGGAGTCTGTTTGATTGAGTGTGTGGACAGGTGTCTTTTATACAGGTAACGAGTTCAAACAGGTGCAGTTAATACAGGTAATGAGTGGAGAACAGGAGGGCTTCTTAAAGAAAAACTAACAGGTCTGTGAGAGCCGTAATTCTTACTGGTTGGTAGGTGATCAAATACTTATGTCATGCAATAAAATGCAAATTAATTACTTAAAAATCATACAATGTGATTTTCTGGATTTTTGTTTTAGATTCCGTCTCTCACAGTTGAAGTGTACCTATGATAAAAAAAATTACAGACCTCTACATGCTTTGTAAGTAGGAAAACCTGCAAAATCGGCAGTGAATCAAATACTTGTTCTCCCCACTGTATGCAGAGGATAATGCAATAGTATTACCAGGACACCACCCAGGACACAAACACCTGTGGAAAGCTGCTGCCATCTCATGTGACAAAAGCAGCAGTGTGGCGTCTCTATAAGGACTCAATGACAAGACTTGAATAAAACAAACACCACATCTTTTGATTATTTCATTTACTTCCAACATGATTGGCACTACTTTTATTGATCTCACATTATTTGTGTATTTTTCATAGGTACGTGTAGTCGGCTGTCATTGTTCAGGAATCTGTAGAGAAAATTGCTGCCCTACATCTCAAGCACTAAGCCGGAGGTGTAGCGATCGTTGTTGGAAGGATGGTCGGACCAAGATGCAGCGTGGGGTAGGTTAATAATTTTTTATTTATGATAACTGGCACAAAACAAGAAAGAGTAACAAATGGTAGTGCACCTTACCTTAGGTCATTTCGGAACTGCCTCCTATCGATTTTTGTTTGATCACAAAGCAAACCCTCCTAGTGTATCTGTTTGGAATACCCAAGCTCTTATCATTGAACAATTCTAAGCATTTTTAGAATACCAAATCAAAGATATCTTAAAACATTCCCCCCAAATACGAGAATAAAGACTACCAACCTTTTCTTTAGACTGGGAAAAGCAATGTATTTTGGATCTCGTCACCACCTCTGTCGTGTACCAGTTCGCCCCTGGCCTGAAATTTACCCTCAACTCAGAGGTCAGGTCTTTGTCTTACGGATCCTAGATCCGTCTGTGCACGGTGTTTCAGCAGTTTCCTGGGACGACAGAGGTAGGTTTTGAAATCCGGCTCGAAGGACCAATTGTTGAAGGAATTTGTTTCCTATATGTTCATTAACCAATTTAATTATACAAAGCAATCACTCTGTCCGTTTCTATGAATACGTAAGATCCTTATTTGCATAAAATAGACATAGACCCGTGTCCAAATTAATCAATAGTGTTTATTCTCGAGAGTACTCTGACGTGCATATACAAAACCCGTTATTTTTATCCCTTCTTTTACTAACGCACATACATACACACTAATCTGGATTATCTCCTGAAGCCTTTTACCAGTTTATTACCCCTTAGCTGACAGTTCCAGCCCCCCCCCCCCCCCCCCCAGATACGGAAAACCTGGAGGGGGGGGGGGGGGGGGGGGGGGGGGGCTCTCCCTGTCTCCTCTTATCTTCACAGAGTTCTAGCTGGGTCCGTTCAAACATAGTTTAATGATCCACAGAGTTTTCTTTAAGCACACACACAGACATTCCTTTCTACCCTCATACATGCTCCATAACAAATAATCATAATGGTTAAGTTTCTGGGTAGAATTATTTAATCATTTATCTTAACCCTTGATAAAATATTCTAACACTCACTGCAATTTAATAACACACTTCTCACTTCTAGCAAGACTGTAAACATTGGTCTCTACATTGCAACACTATTTCGCATTTTGTTGTTTGAGGAGTGTTAGAACATTTTGAGAATAAAAATAATAAAGTTTTTCCCTTATTTGTATTGATAGTGTGTTATGTTTGGAATACACATCCATACTTTACACATTTGGATATCTGTGTGTATGTGTGTGTTTACTACATGTATGACAAAACTTTATTGCAAACTGCTATGCCCTGCACACAGAAAAAGTGTTTTTCATTTATACTATCAGTGCGTAGTTGGTGCTTTGTGTGCTTATTCAAATGATGGTTTGTGTGTACTGTATTGAATCAAAAACACAGTTTTTTAAAAAGAGTTTGAAGAGTTTTGCAAGAGTTGTTGCTTTTGCAAGAGATGTAGAATGTTTTGCTGGTTTGGTGTAAGGTTTTGTGGTTAGTGTGTCGAGTTTTGCAAAAATAGCCTATAGTTTCAAAGATAGTGCCTCAGCAATCAGAACAAACTGTAATAGATCAATGACCCATGAGTGTCTCATTCCAATGCTAATATGCTCTTAAGGCACTATTTATAGCTCTGTTGAACTGACTTTAAAAAAATAAATTAAAAAAATGCATTAGGGCCTGCTTTTTGCCTACAGTATGTGACTCGTTTGCCTTTAGTTCAACTACTGAAGCGCATTCTGGTACGCTTTTGTCACGCTCGCTATCCTCAAACTCCCCATCATAAATCAACCAAGGCGCATGTAGTTCCACATCTTTTAATAGGAGTGAAACCTTAACAATCAAAAACAAACAGGTAAACAGCAAATGAACGTGACGCAACCGAGGTGCACACAAACACACACGGAAAATAATAATTACCCACACATTAGGTGGGAAAAAAGGCTGCCTAAGTATGATTCTCAATCAGAGACAACGATAGACAGCTGTCCCTGATTGAGAACCATACCTGGCCAAAACATAGAAATACAGAAACCTAGAAAACAAAACATAGAATGCCAACCCCACATCACACCCTGACCTAACCAAATAGAGAAATAAAACAGCTCTCTAAGGTCAGGGCGTGACAGCTTTCATTCTATCACAACAATTTATTTTAAAAACAAATGCTACATTTTAGGGATGGTGAAAAGTTCTTCATGAATGAAATACAGTTATTATGTAATGAGTCATTAGTCCATGTTCTTAGTAGAGTGACCTTCAAATGTAATATTTTATACTTGTTCCGTGTAACAATGTTTTAACTTGATGATTATATATGGCAAAACAGAATTGTGTGTGTGTGTGTGTGTGTGTGTGTGTGCGCGCGCGCGCTGTAAACTAAGAGAGCTGAAATGGCAAGATGGCAATGACATAGAAGGTCACCTCGCTTCTAGTCCTTAGGAAACTATGCAGTATTTAGTTTTATTTCTGACATTGTTAGCCCAGAAAATCTTAAGCGTTATTACATACAGCCAGGAAGAACTATTCGATATCAGAGCGACGTCAACTTACCAACATTACGACCAGGAATACGACTTTCCCGAAGAGGATCCTTTTTTCGCACCACCACCCAGGACATTGGATCTAATCCCAGAGGCCGACCCAAAACAACGTCGCCAAGAAAAGGTAGACGGAGCGGCCTCCTGGTCAGACTTCGAAGGCGTGCACACCACTCACCGCCTCCGAGTATATTTTTCACCAATGTCCAGTCTCTAGACAACAACGTAGATGAAATTAGGGCAAGGGTTGCTTTCCAGAGGAGACATCAGAGATTGTAACATTCTCTTTCACGGAAACAGGGACCTCTCAGGATATGTTGTCGGAGTCGGTACAGCCACCGGGATTCTTCACGCGTCGCACCGACAGAAATAAACATCTCTCTGGGAAGAAGGGCGGTGGTGTATGCTTCATGATTAACAACTCATGGTGTAATCATAACAACATACAAGAACTCAAGTCCTTTTGTTCATAACCCTCCTCCATCGTCCTTTTAGATAATTTGTCAATACGTCCAACTGGCCTCACAACTGCAGACCACGTGTAACCACGCCAGCCCAGGAACTTCACATCCGGCTTCTTCACCTGCAGGATCGTCTGACACCAGCCACCCGGAGAATTGATGAAACTGAAGAGTATTTCTGTCTGTAATTTTTGGCTGGGCCTGGCTCCCCAGTGGGTGGGCCTATGCCCTCTCAGGCCCACCCATGGCTGCGCCCCTGCCAAGTCATGTCAAATCCATAGATTAGGACCTAATGAATTTATTTCAATTGACTTGTTTCCTTATATGAACTGTAACTCAGTAAAATCTTTGAAATTGTTGCGTGTTGTGTTTATATTTTTGTTCATTGTGTTTTATTACTCTGCCATTTTTAAAGTAATGCCCCCCTCTGTCCTTTCCTTGTCCTAAATACATCTATATAACACATTGATGTTGTCCGAATCAAAATATCACAAACAGAACTAAGCAGTTTTAGGAGGGCGTGTGATTTTTATTTTTTTAATGGTTTTCCCTTTTGCCCCTCCTCCCAACAGTAGGGCCTGCTACACTAATTCTCCTGACATTGGAATGTGCAGTTCATAATCACCTGATAATTGCCTCAAAACAGATCCTAAACTATTCCCGAAACGAATTTCACACATATAACAGCCTCAATAAATGAAGTATGATAGGGGAGAATGGGTGAGTTGATGAGCAAGGTGAAGCAAACAATGCATAATTATGTAATCACCAATAGTGATAGAAGAACAGGGCATTCCATTCTATTGCATTTGTATATTCTAATTATAATCTCTAAATGGAATGTACCCTTATCAGTCTACTCTGGCCTACTTGGAGTACACAGTGAGAGCGTGCGTAATTTACAATGGCAAGAAGACCAATACGAATGGAGAGTGCTGCTACAAGATCTAAATGAAAAGGACTCAGATGGTGGGGAAGAAATTAATCATGACATCGCCAATGATTATTCTTCTGATTCTGAGCCTCAGTCTGAACCTACACCTACGAGGCCTAAGCGCAAATAAGCCAGAGCGGTATGCGCTGAGCAGGTGCTGACACCATGCACCACCAAATGAAACCGTGAGACAGGAGAGAGGAAGAGAAGGTGTTGTGCCGAAAAGATCCCCCCTGCCAGAATCCACCCCCCCCCCCCCCCCCCCCCCCCACCCCCCCCCCTCGCGTGATTCTTCATTGCTGCAACTTGCTTGCTAGTTGAGATTTCTGATCACGTTAGGCTGCGTTTCATTTTATTTTATGTCTGCAGTTTTCGGTTTGGCTATTTGTTTCAAGTGTATTAGTCTATAGGTAAATCTCTTTGCCAAAGTTCGTCATCTCTCCCATGTCTTATTCGACTAGTATGTTTCAAAGTGTAAGGATAATAATTCAGCCATAGTTCCGAAATGTTATTGCTTGCCTACATTTTACTCCCTCTATGTTTTATATAACACACATACATTAATTATTAATTTCGGTTGACTATCCTGACGTGAAGTTTGTTCTATAGAAAGTATTTGACTTTGATGTGTGCCACAGAAAGTATTTGATCTAGACACAAAATTAAGGAAATTAGAAGGGGGGGGGGGGTTGGCAAGGCTATTTCCTTGCCTGCTGAAATGAAATCCCCCCAACCCTTCTATCTTGGGACTGCAAGTCCTGGCACACCTCAGAATCATTTTGGTAGCTCATGTTGACCAGTAGTGTTTGCCACAACGTAATTGTCTCTAGCCACAGAATTAAGGAAATTAGAGGGGGGGGGGGGGGGATTTCGGCAAGGCTATTTTCTTGCCTGCCGAAATCCCCCCAACCCGTCTATCTTGGGACTGCAAGGCCTGGCACACTTCAGAATATTTTTGGTAGCTCATGTTGACCAGTAGTGTGTGCCACAAAAAGTAGTTGACTCTAGCCACAAAATTAAGTAAGTTAGAAGGGGGGAGGATTTCGGCAAGGCCATTTCCTTGCCTGACGAAATTCACCCCCCCTTCTATCTTGGGACTGCAAGGCCTGGCACACTTCAGAATAATGTTTGGTGACCTATCATGCCCTCTGATGTGTGCCAAGGAAGTATTAGACTCTAGTCACAAAAGTAAGTGGTAACTGCCTCCTATCGATTTTTGTTTGATCACAAAGCAAACCCTCCTAGTGTATCTGTTTGGAATACCCAAGCTCTTATCATTGAACAATTCTAAGCATTTTTAGAATACCAAATCAAAGATATCTTAAAACATTCCCCCCAAATACGAGAATAAAGACTACCAACCTTTTCTTTAGACTGGGAAAAGCAATGTATTTTGGATCTCGTCACCACCTCTGTCGTGTACCAGTTCGCCCCTGGCCTGAAATTTACCCTCAACTCAGAGGTCAGGTCTTTGTCTCAGCAATAATAGTTTTCAGAGCCCTCTACTGTTCTCTCTACCCATCCTTCAATCCCCCATCCCATCATGCTTTTCCCTCTTATGGCTTTACCTACATTTTTTACACTTTTTCTGTTTTAGTTTTTAAGAATGTAGGTACAGTAGTAATAATAATAACAATAATTTAAAATGTGTACTCTTGGGGCGAAAAGAAAGTATATAAGTCAACATGAGTGCATATCCATAATCACAGTAAACTGTTATAATAATCGAAAAAAAGAATACATGTATAATAATATAATAAACAAAACTTTGACTGAATGTGCCTCCATGAAGAATCCCTCCCTAATAGGTCCCTTCTCCCTCAATAGGACACCCCCAGCACCTCTACCATCTCCATCAACCCCCCCCACCCTTCAACCACAAAACACAATAATTATAATAATATAAATTAAAATAAAAAAATATATATACCAAGATATATACATTGCTCAAAAAAATAAAGGGAACACTTAAACAACACAATGTAACTCCAAGTCAATCACACTTCTGTGAAATCAAACTGTCCACTTAGGAAGCAACACTGATTGACAATAAATTTCACATGCTGTTGTGCAAATGGAATAGACAACAGGTGGAAATTATAGGCAATTAGCAAGACACCCCCAATAAAGGAGTGGTTCTGCAGGTGGTGACCACAGACCACTTCTCAGTTCCTATGCTTCCTGGCTGATGTTTTGGTCACTTTTGAATGCTGGCGGTGCTTTCACTCTAGTGTTAGCATGAGACGGAGTCTACAACCCACACAAGTGGCTCAGGTAGTGCAGCTCATCCAGGACGGCACATCAATGCGAGCTGTGGCAAGAAGGTTTGCTGTGTCTGTCAGCGTAGTGTCCAGAGCATGGAGGCGCTACCAGGAGACAGGCCAGTACATCAGGAGACGTGGAGGAGGCCGTAGGAGGGCAACAACCCAGCAGCAGGACCGCTACCTCCGCCTTTGTGCAAGGAGGAGCAGGAGGAGCACTGCCAGAGCCCTGCAAAATGACCTCCAGCAGGCCACAAATGTGCATGTGTCTGCTCAAACGGTCAGAAACAGACTCCATGAGGGTGGTATGAGGGCCCGACGTCCACAGGTGGGGGTTGTGCTTACAGCCCAACACCGTGCAGGACGTTTGGCATTTGCCAGAGAACACCAAGATTGGCAAATTCGCCACTGGCGCCCTGTGCTCTTCACAGATGAAAGCAGGTTCACACTGAGCACATGTGACAGACGTGACAGAGTCTGGAGACGCCGTGGAGAACATTCTGCTGCCTGCAACATCCTCCAGCATGACCGGTTTGGCGGTGGGTCAGTCATGGTGTGGGGTGGCATTTCTTTGGGGGGCTGCACAGCCCTCCATGTGCTCGCCAGAGGTAGCCTGACTGCCATTAGGTACCGAGATGAGATCCTCAGACCCCTTGTGAGACCATATGCTGGTGCGGTTGGCCCTGGGTTCCTCCTAATGCAAGACAATGCTAGACCTCATGTGGCTGGAGTGTGTCAGCAGTTCCTGCAAGAGGAAGGCATTGATGCTATGGACTGGCCCGCCCGTTCCCCAGACCTGAATCCAATTGAGCACATCTGGGACATCATGTCTCGCTCCATCCACCAACGCCACGTTGCACCACAGACTGTCCAGGAGTTGGAGGATGCTTTAGTCCAGGTCTGGGAGGAGATCCCTCAGGAGACTATCCGCCACCTCATCAGGAGCATGCCCAGGCGTTGTAGGGAGGTCATACAGGCACGTGGAGGCCACACACACTACTGAGCCTCATTTTGACTTGTTTTAAGGACATTACATCAAAGTTGGATCAGCCTGTAGTGTTGTTTTCCACTTTAATTTTGAGTGTGACTCCAAATCCAGACCTCCATGGGTTGATAAATTTGATTTCCATTGATAATTTTTGTGTGATTTTGTTGTCAGCACATTCAACTATGTAAAGAAAAAAGTATTTAATAAGAATATTTCATTCATTCAGATCTAGGATGTGTTATTTTAGTGTTCCCCTAATTTTTTTTGAGCAGTGTATATACACACACATGTACAGTACATATACATAAACATATTCAAAGGACACGCAACTTCTCCTATCTCTTTTCCTACATCAGATATGCAGGTGACATTTCCACCTGGATGACAGCACAGAGATGCTCTTCATCGAGGGAATGCCTGCCCATTCTCAGATGTTAGATAATCCGAGAAGATCACATCATTTACATTCCAGCCCTTGTCAGCTCCAGATTTGACTACTTCAACTCACACCCTGCTGGAATCCCTGCATTATCAGATTCCACTCTGTTATTAATCACTATATTGTACTCAATAAAGTCTTTCAAAATGCTGTACTTTTATTAACATATATGCTCAGATCATTCCTGAGAGAGAAGGGGTGTAATATTTCCAGATGGGCATGTGGTGCCCTTCCTCACCCATGCCAACAAGATGTTACTTCTTGTGGGGTCTTTGCCTTGAAAGTAAGTATGAGAGTATAAGTAATGTACAATTAACCTACTGAAAGTATACTGACTAAAAGGCAAAACAGAACTGCCAAATTATATTATAGCTGTGTCATTGTAAACTTGCGAATTAGAATCTTAAGTGTAATATCATTTTATTGGGGAAAACTGAAATGCCCATCAAATTTTTTTCCCAGTTTGCTGAATGTGTTCTGAAGGAGGAGTCGATTGTCTTTTCAAATACGGACAAAGATGTTTAACATCATGAGAGAAGAAATAGCAGTCACTCTCCTCCAAAACACTGGTATGTTCAATGTCTAATTTAAAATAATTGTAGATAAAAAAAAAAAAAAAACATTTATATGGATCTTTCCAAGTTATCTTTGATCCAACTTCTGACTACATGGCCACTAAAATACATGTATTTAAATAAATATGTTACAAGAAATCTATACTATTCCATTGTTCCCTGTTTGCTCAGAAAAATACATGTAAAGATGTATAAACTAATTGACATTATGTTTTGCTAGATGACCTGAGCCAACTGTGCCACTTCTGTGGGGAGGTGGACAATAATGAGGGAGTCACTAACTGGGTAATTGCTTGTTCACTTCTAAAGGCACATTTTTAGGAGTAGGAGGCAAGAAAATAGCCTTACCGAAATCGTCCCCCACCAACTTCTATTTTCCTTAATTTTGTGGCTAGAGTCAAATACTTCCTGTGGCACACACTACTGGTCAACATGAGCTACCAAAATGATTCTGAAGTGTGCCAGGACTTGCAGTGCCAAGGTAGAAGGGGGAACATTTTGGCAGGCAAGAAAATGGCCTTGCCGAACCCCCCCCCCCCCCTATTTTTGACTGCTGTCATATTGACACTTATATTCATTATAATGCCATTATTGCTTTTGTGCCGATTTTCACTATTTATCAAGCACACTTAAAATGATGTTTATCATTTGACCACGCGTACTGCTGACCGTGCGTCTGTATATTAAAATAAGCTGTTACCTTGTTCCAACACATGGTTTCTGTTTCATAGTTCTAACAAAGGCATCCCATGAATACAATTGAACAGTTGAATTTTGGTGTTCGCGTTTTTTTGTTTTTACATATAGCCTACAGTAACATCAACTAATAAATGCTATTTTGCTATTTAAAATGTTAAAATGATTATTCCAATGTTACCTAACACCTTCATGAACACAAACAAATTATTATTTTTGAGATAGCATATATGAAATGTATTAATTATTATGTTAGAATGTTGCAGTCAGAATGACTGCTCCTTAGCTTGAAGGGGGACCCTCGAGGTCCAGCGGTTCTAGTGTTAATCTTCCATTGGTCAATCTATTGCTCAGTTATCACTTGGCACATGTAGTAAATCATTCTGTAGTTGTACCTTTAAACATGTTAAGGTAAACATCCCCATAGTGTTCACATTTCGCTCATGTGTATGTTGCACCCACATTAAAATATTAAACAATTGATTTGGGAAATATCCAGTATTTGCTACTTTCTTCATTAACATATGATTTCAAGTTGTATTGGATTTATTTTTATCTATTAAAGAAATGGAATACATGTTGTTTAAAATATATACTCCCCTGAAGTAAGTTCATTTAAAGTTATGTGATTTGGTTTATGATAAACTTCATTGTTGTTTAACACAGTAACAAAAACCTGATCTAATTTGCATATTCATACTGAGTTTGCAGCAACCAGAATGTTCCCCACACGTTTCCCAGACTTGTTTGCCAGAAATTTACAAGTTGCTGCAAATTTACAGCAAAACTAATTTGCATGTGAAAATAAAAGAAACGTCCTCTCACTGTCAACTAAGTTTATTTTCAGCTAACTTAACATGTAAATATTTGTATGAACATAACAAGATTCAACTACTGAGACATAAACTGAACAAGTTCCACAGACATGTGACTAGCAGAAATGGAATAATGTGTCCCTGAACAAGGGGGGTCAAAATCAAAGTAACAGTCAGTATCTGGTGTGGCCACCAGCTGCATTAAGTACTGCAGTGCATGGCAACAACATATAGCCTACAGTAACATCAGCTAATAAATGCTATTTTGCAAAAAAACAAATTAAGGATTATTCTAATGTTACATAACACCTTCATGAACACAACCAAATTATTATTTTTGAGATAGCATATATGAAATACATTACACTATTAGAATGTTCCTCCTCCTCCTCATGGACTGCACCAGATTTGCCAGTTCTTGCTGTGAGATGTTACCCCACTCTTCCACCAAGGCACCTGCAAGTTCACAGACATTTCTGGAGGGAATGGCCCTAGCCCTCACACTCCGATCCAACAGGTCCCAGACGTGCTCAATGGGATTGAGATCCGGGCTCGAGATCCGGGCTCTTCGCTGGCCATGGCTGAACACTGACATTCGTGTCTTGCAGGAAATCACGCACAGAACGAGCAGTATGGCTGGTGGTATTGTCATGCTGGAGGGTCATGTCAGGATGAGCCTGCAGGAAGTGTACCACATGAGGGAGGAGGATGTCTTCCCTGTAACGCACAGCGTTGAGATTGCCTCTAATGACAACAAGCTCAGTCCGATGATGCTGTGACACACCACCCCAGACCATGACGGACCCTCCACCTCCAAATCGATCCCGCTCCAGAGTACAGGCCTCGGTGTAACACTCATTCCTTACACGATAAACACAAATCCGACCATCACCACTGATGAGACAAAACCGCGACTTGTTAGTGAAGATCACTTTTTGCCAGTCCTGTCTGGTCCAGCGACGACGAGTCTGTGCCCATAGGCGACGTTGTTGCCGGTGATGTCTGGTGAGGACCTGCCTTGCAACAGGCCTACAAGCCCTCAGTCCAGCCTCTCTCAGCCTATTGCGGACAGTCTGAGCACTGATGGAGGGATTGTGCGTTCCTGGTGTAACTCGGGCAGTTGTTGTTGCCATCCTGTACCTGTCCCGCAGGTGTGATGTTCGGATGTACCGATCCTGTGCAGGTGTTGTTACACGTGGTCTGCCACTGCGAGGATGATCTGCTGTCCATCCTGTCTCCCTGTAGCGCCGACTTAGGCGTCTCACAGTATGGAGATTGCAATTTATTGCCCTGGCCACATCTGCAGTCCTCATGCCTCCTTGCAGCATGCCTAAGGCACGTTCACGCAGATGAGCAGGGACCCTGGGCATCTTTCTTTTGGTGTTTTTCAGAGTAGGTAGAAAGGCCTCTTTAGTGTCCTAAGTTTTCATTATTGTGACCTTAATTGCCTACCGTCTGTAAGCTGTTAGTGTCTTAACGACCGTTCCACAGGTGTGTGTTTATTAATTGTTTATGCTTCATTGGACAAGCATTGGAAACTGTGTTTAAACCCTTTACAATGAAGATCTGTGAAGTTATTTAGATTCTTATGAAGTATCTTTGAAAGACAATGTCCTGAAAAAGGGACGTTTCTTTTTTTGCTGAGTTTATGAGCTTGCCGCCAATTTGTGTCAAATTGGCTAAAGGTTTGCCTGAAGCCATTTTTTTTGGTAAAGGGAAAAATATAAAAATTTTAGTATGCTTAATAAGTGACAACAAACAAATATATAAGGATAACTTTATCCCATTACTCAACATCATGAAAGCAGATCTAATTAAATGGAACAATATTGGAACAATCTTCCCATAAATATTGCAGGTAGAATAAACCTTTTTAGAATGGCATGGTTCCCAAAGTTATATTTATTTTCGGTAATACCAATTACCCCACCGAAGACATTCTTTATAAAAAGTGAATAAAAAAAGTGTACTCGGTCATAAGACTTTATATGGGCAAATAAAACTGACATTTTTAAATCTTTCTAAGTCTGAGGGTGGTTTTAAATGTATCAACTCGCCACCCAAGGATTTTCATTTGCAACAGTGTTAAATGCACTAAAGAGGAACAATAGGTACATATTGATGATGTGCATGCTGTTACGTTCCCTAGCAAGAAAACCAAAAACTGTCGCTCAACCAGAATAGGGAACTAACAAAGAGTCACTGACAACCAAAACGAAACAGGCGGGGTTTTAGGAGGCATTAGAAAGACACTCATGGGAGTGTCCACTGAAAGTTGACTAGCAACAACAACTGGAACCTAAAAGACACCCACCATGAGCGCCCACTAAATTTGCCTAAGAAGAAGAAAACAAAAGTAAAAACCCACAGCAAACTTAACGACAGCAACTCTTAAATAGCACCTTGGCCAGCACAGGCGAAATGCCTTCCCACTAACGAGATGGCAACCAGTACAGGTGTAACACATACTAACAAGGTGACACCAATCAGTGCGCTCTACGTGCATGTGCTAAGGCTTTTATTTGTGACATAGTGTTAAATGCACTAAAGAGAAACAATAGGACAGTTGAAGTCGGAAGTTTACATACACTTAGGTTGGAGTCATTAAAACGCGTTTTTCAACCACTCCACACATTTCTTGTTAAAACCTGTTTGGGATAGGGGGCAGCATTTTCACTTTGGATGAATCGCGTGCCCATAGTGAACTTCCCCCTACTCTGTCCCAGATGCTAATATATGCATATTATTATTACTATTGGATAGAAAACACTCTGAAGTTTCTAAAACTGTTTGAATTATGTCTGTGTATAACATAACTCATATGGCAGGCAAACTTCCAAACAGGAAGTGAGAATTCTGAGAAGGGTCGATGTTAAAGTCATCGCCTATTCAATTCCCTGTAATATATGGATCTGTTTGCACTTCCTACGCCTTCCACTACATGTCAACAGTCTGTAGAACGTGGAATGAAGCCTCTAGTGTGATGTGGGGCCGGATGGCAGCTATGAGTCAGTGGTCTGGCAGAATGCTAGTTCCTGGTCATGCGCGCTAGTCATGATATGGCCATGTCTTCCATTACTTATACAGACATGAAGAAATGTTCCGGTTGGAACGTTATTGGATATATATGATAACAACATCCTGAAGATTGATTCTCTACTTAATTTGACCAGTTTATTCGACCTGGAATATAACGTTTTGAAGTTTTCGTCCGAGTTCGCCTGGACCGGCACCAGCGTTTGGACATGTGAACTAAAAGTGCTAGCAAAAGTAGCTAATTGGACACTAGTAATGGACATTATCGAACAAAACAACGATTTATTGTGGAACTAGGATTCCTGGCACTGCATTCTGATGAAAGATCATCAAAGGTAAGGGAATATTTATGATGTAATTTCGTATTTCTGTTGACTCCAACATGGCGGAGAAATGTTGTGTATTTCTGAGCGCCGTCTCAGATTATTGCATGGTATGCTTTTTCCTAAAGTTTTTTTTAAAAATCGGGCACAGCGGTTGCATTAAGAACCAGTGTATCTTTAATTATATGTAAAACATGTATCTTTCATCAAAGTTTATAATGAGTATTTCTGTTATTTGACGTGGCTCTCTGTAATTACTCCGGATATTTTGGAGGCATTTCTGAACATGGCGCCAATGTAAACCGAGATTTGTGGATATAAATATGCACATTATCGAACAAAACAAATGTATTGTGTAACATGATGTCCTATGAGTGTCATCTGATGAAGATTATCAATGGTTAGTGATTAATTTGATCTCTTTCTGCTTTTGTGTGACTATCTTTGGCTGGGAAAAATGGCTGTGTGTTTTTGGATTTGGTGGTGATCTAACATAAATATATGTTGTGTTTTCGCTGTAAAACATTTTAAAAAATCGGACACGATGGGTAGATTAACAAGATGTTTATCTTTCATTTGCTGTATTGGACTTGTTAATGTGTGAAAGTTACATATTTTTGAATTTCGCACGCTGCCTTTTCAGCGGAATGTTGTGGGTGTTCCGCTAGCGGAACCCCTGGGCTAGAAAGGTTAACAAACTATAGTTTTGGCAAGTCGGTTAGGATATCTACTTTGTGCATGACACAAGTAATGTTTCCAACAATAGTTGGAAACGAACAGAAAACCGGACCCTTTTTAAAAAATGTTTTTGCCTAAAATGACAATCCCAAAATCTAACTGCCTATACCTCAGGTCCTGAAGCAAGGATATACATATTATTGATACCATTTGAAATGAAACACTTTAAAGTTTGTGGAAATATGAAATTAATGTAGGAGAATATAACACATTAGATCTGGTAAAAGATAATACAAAAAAACATTCATTTACTCATTTGTTTTTGGTTACATCATCTTTGAAATGCAAGAGAAAGGCCATAATATAATATTGCAGTTTAGGCACAATTAGGATTTTGGCCACTAGATGGCAGCAGTGTATGTGCAACGTTTCAGACTGATCCAGTGAAGCATTGCAATACTAAACAAAATATTGTATCAAGTCTGCCCAAATGTGCCAAACTGGTCAATTAATTTTTTTTCAAGTACATCACTATAGAGAACATACAAAAATGATATGGTAATAAAAGACAGGGGGGGGGGTCTGAATAGTTTCCGAATGCACTATAGGCTATATTCCCTACATGCTAACAACCTGCCATTGGATACAATTTATGACAAAAATTGGTTTGCAAAAATAATTGTCCATATTATTTTCCAGTCAAATACTGTATGGGAAATTATATGTCACATCTTCTATTCTTTTTATTCAACACTTAAAAAATAACCGTTTAGATTTTATTTGTTTTGCTATTGGATGAAATGTTAGTTAAAATGACTAAACAGTGAGCCTATCATCTGATGTATTGGTGACTAAACAAAATGCTCTCATGGCATTTCATGGAAAACATACATTTTGCATGAATGACTTATGGATGAAAGATGTGTTCAACTCCAATGAGTACACAATCAACAGTCCTGAACATAAGACAGAGAGTTTTACAAATGTTATCAGTTGAGAGTTTTGTACATAGAATTTTGAAAATATACCACTGACATCTGAAAAATTTGCCAAAGCTTTTGAAAAAACGAAGTGTTAGAATGAGGTAATTGTCTTCTTCAGACCTGAAGACATGTTTGTTCTCAGGTGGGTAGATAGATTGAAGATTAAGCAGACAGAGCAAATGTATCTGTACACAGCGTGTACTTGCAGAAATAACATTTGCTAACATCCATTATTTTGGTCATGGCCTTGAGAAAGGTCTTTGTGACCGACACATGTCATGTCATTGGAGGTTAGGCCAGAATTCCAGTTCTGTCAGTATCTTAGTGTGTGGCACTTCATCCACCTAAAAATGATAAGCAGATGCAATTCAAAAGCAGTAGCGCAAGGTGCCCCTTTTAGATTTTTTATATTTGTTTCGCCCACATATTGAATACCTTCCCTTACAAAAAAAATGTTGTGAAAAAAATGACATTTTCACATAGGAAAAAAAAGTGCTTTTAGGAAACATACTTTTCACATGTAAATGTTTTTACATGTACATTTTTCACAAAAAAACATAATCAGGTGTAAAATGTGGGCGAAACATCACATTTTCAAGTCAGAAACGTGGTTTCCGACATACAGTACCAGTCAAAGGTTTTGACACACCTACTCATTCCAGGGTTTTGCTTGATTTTTTACAATTTTCTACATTTTAGAATAATAGTGAAGACATCAAAACCATGAAATTAGACATATGGAATCATGTAGTAACCCAATTTTTTTTAAACAATTCAAAATAATTTTATATTTGAGATTCTTCAAAGTAGCCACCCTTTGCCTTGACAGCTTTGCACACGCTTAGCATTCTCTCAACCAGCTTCACCTGGAATGCTTTTCCAACAGTCCTTGAAGGTTTTATTTTAGCCAAAGACTGCTATATCAAATCAAATTGTATTTGTCACATGTGCCGAATACAACAGGTGTAGACCTTACAGTGAAATGCTTACTTACAAGCCCTTAACCAACAATGCTTTGAAGTTAAGAAAAAAATAGAAAATAAAAGTAACAAATAGTTAAACAGCAGCAGTAAAATAACAATAGCGAGGCTATATACAGGTCCTACCGAGACAGAGTCAAAGTGTGGGGGCACCGGTTAGTCGAGGTAATATGTACATGTAGGCATAGTTAAAGTGACTATGCATAGATAATAAACAGAGAGTAGCAGCTGCATAAAAGAGGGGTCTGGGTAGCCCTTTGATGAGCTGTTCAGGAGTCTTATGGCTTGGGGGTAGAAGCTGTTAAGAAGCCTTTTGGACCTAGACTTGGCGCTCCGGTACTGCTTGCTGTGTTGTAGCAGAGAGAACAGTCCATGACTAGGGTGGCTGTAGTCTTTGACAATTTTTCGGGTCTTCCTCTGACACCTCCTGGATGGCAGGAAGCTTGGCCCCAGTGATGTACTGGGCCATATGCACTACCCTCTGTAGTGCATTGCGGTCAGAGGCCGAGCAATTGCCATACCAGGCAGTGATACAACCCATCTGGATATTCTCGATGGTGCAGCTGTAGAAACTTTTGAGGATCGGAGGACCCATGCCAAATCTTTTCAGTCTCCTGAGGGGGAATAGGCTTTGTCATGCCCTCTTCACAACTGTCTTAGTGTGTTTGGACCATGATAGTTTGTTGGTGATGTGGACAGCAAGGAACTTGAAGCTCTCAACCTGCTCCACTGCAGCTCCGTCGAAAAGAATGGGGGCGTGCTCGGTCCTCCTTTTCCTGTAGTCCACAATCATCTCCTTTGTCTTGATCAAGTTGAGGGAGAGATTGTTGTCCTGGCACCACTAGGCCAGGTCTCTGACCTCCTCCCTGTAGGCTATCTCATCGTTGTTGGTGATCAGGCCTACCACTTTTGTGTCATCGGCAAACTTGATGATGGTGTTGGAGTCGTGCCCCTTGAGGGGCCCCTGTGTTGATTATACTAGCCATCTAGTCTCTTTCATAAATGTGCAATAAGCATAAAACATAAATATAAATGGAATTGGCAACTCTTTTTCATTCTGAGAAATAAGGTAGGCCACTTGATTGCAACATCTTAACAAAGTTGGCAGGCTAGCATGCTGTTCAAACAGTATAATATGGACAGAAGGTGGTGTTCACAACAATGCAACTGTTCTGCCTTGTTAGCTAGCAAACAGATCCAAGTTGGCTAAACTTTAAATATAAAGATTCCTATGAAGATTAGCTGGCTGCTCACTAGCAGGTGGGCTTGTGCTTGAGAGATTGTTTAAGAGACCTGTGCTAATTTTCTATAATGCCTGCTACAAGAAGTGAATGTGCATTATGCATGGTTCTGGTTACATTGTAACGAAAAGTGCATATTCATAGACAAACTTAAAAGCCAGGTCGGTGATTGTTGCAAAAAAGCAGGTTTAACTATTTTCATAAAATAAAATAATTACTGAGTCTTATGATTGTGGAAGGCTTATATTTAGCCTAGGTATAATTTCACAAGTCCTGAATTCATTAGATTATTGCTGACTGTTTGAAATGCAGTGTATTTGATCTGCACAACAAATCTTATTTAGAGAAATCATTTGTAAAAAATCTAGTTACTGTATGTTACGTTTTGTATGGTATGTATTAGTTTGTGGATGTCTATCATCCATTTCATATGATATGTTACTAATTAGAATTTGTATTATGTTCCAAATTTGCAAATGTACAATATTTAACGAATGATACGTTACAAATTCCAATATGTTGTGGCTAATGTTAGCTAGGTGGCTAATGCTAACGTAACATTAGCTGGGCTAGGGGTTAAGGTTAAGGTTAGGAGTTAGGTTAAACGGTTAGATTTAAGGGTTAGGGGAAGGGTTAGGTAACATGCTAAGTAGTTGCGAAGTAGCTAAAATGTTAGGTAACTGAGGTAATACATACATGTAGGTACAGTTATTAAAGTGACTATGCATAGATAATAACAGAGAGCAGCAGCAGTGTAAAAGAGGGGGGAGCAATGCAAATAGTCTGGGTAGCCATTTCATTAGATGTTCAGGAGTCTTATGGCTTGGGGTATAGAAGCTGTTTAGAAGCCTCTTGGACCTAGACTTAGTGCTCTGGTTTCGCTTGCCGTGCGGTAGCGGAGAGAACAGTCTATGACTAGGGTGGCTGGAGTCTTTGACCATTTTTAGGGCCTTCCTCTGACACCACCTGGTATAGAGGTCCTGGATCGCAGGAAGCTTAGCCCCGGTGATGTACTGGGCCATACGCACTACCCTCTGTGGTGCAGCTGTAGAACCTTTTGAGGATCTGAGGACCCATGCCAAATCTTTTCAGTCTCCTGAGGGGGAATAGATTTTGTCGTGCCCTCTTCACAAGCATGTAGGTGTGGGTTGTAGGGTGTCTAATAGTAAAAAAATATATATATTTGGGTGACTCTTAAAAGAGCCTGTTTTGTATTGTATGTGCAGACATCACCCTTACTTGAACAACACCCTCACCTGAGAAGTAGAAATCAAAGGGAGATAAACTGGGAATTTAATAACTGCAGTTGACATACTGTAGCTAAGTAAATGGAAGAATACTCTAATTGCAATGTGGGTGACTCTTAAAAGAGCCTTTGGTTGTGCATAGTGTGTAGTCTGTTGCACCAGGTGTTACCAGGGTAAGGCACCTCATCGAAGAAGTAGGAGTTGAAGGTCTTCCGCAAACAGCCTCCTGTGCTGCGGTGTTGGCCCCCATCCGTGCACTATCGTGCAGAGCAGCAGGCCTCTCCTCTGGCACACGCCGGCAAGCTGCAGGTCCCCTCCTGGTCCTCGTGTCCATCTAATGAAGTTATGCAGGACACAGGGAGCCTTCACACACCCCTGATCCTGATCCACCCCCTCTGATCCCCTGTCCCAGATGGCCCTGGTCACACTCGCGACAATGCACCCAACCGTGCAGTGCCCTACACGGGATTTGAAGGAATCTCCAGCTGCAAGGTATCTGTAGGAATTTGGAAGATAATGTCATTATTAGACTTTTACATCACCAGGTCATTGTGGATTACTAAAGTATAATGTATCTTATTACAAATCATGACAACATTGGATAGATACATGATGTGGCAGCCGGCAGGGAGAGGTGAGGGGAGTGGTGATTGAGGGGAGATATCTGGCAGTCCGTTGGCTCCACCCCCGGGCCTTATATGGACTTCCTGCCCCAATGAGGCAAGACTGTAACTCGTTAAGCAAGGGAGTGTTTGGGGATAAAAGGGGGAAGGAAGCAGCCTGCAACATTGTGTGAAAGTATCGTGAAGTAAAACATACATACATACATACATACATACATACATACATACATACATACATACATACATACATACATACATACATACATACATACATACATACATACATACATACATACATACATACATACAGTTAGTTAGTTAGTTAAAGTCAGAAGTTTACATACACTTAGGTTGGAGTCATTAAAACTTGTTTTTCAACCACTCCACAAATTTCTTGTTAACAAACTATAGTTTCAGCAAGTCGGTAAGGACATCTACTTTGTGCATGAAGTAATTTTTCCAACAATTGCTTACAGACAGATTATTTCACTTAATCACAATTCCAGTGGATCAGAAGTTTACATACACTAAGTTGACTGTGCCTTTCAACAGCTTGGAAAATTCCAGAAAATGATGTCATGGCTTTAGAAGCTTCTGATAGTCTAATTTACATAATTTGAGTCCAGTGGATGCATTGACTCAAAGGCCTACCTGTATTTCAAGGCCTACCTTCAAACTCAGTGCCTCTTTTGCTTGACATCATGGAAAAATCAAAATAAATCAGCCAAGACCTCCACAAGTCTGGTTCATCCTTGGGAGCAATTTCCAAACGCCTGAAGGTACCACGTTCATCTGTACAAACAATAGTACGTAAGTATAAACACCATGGGACCACGCAGCCATCATACCGCTCAGAAAGGAGAAGTGTTCTGTCTCCTAGAAATTAATGTACTTTGGTGCGAAAAGTGCAAATCAATCCCAGAACAACAGCAAAGGACCTTGTGAAGATGCTGGAGGAAACAGTTACAAAACTATCTATATCCACAGTAAAACGAGTCCTATATCGACATACCCTGAAAGGCCACTCAGCAAGGAAGAAGCCACTGTCCCAAAACCGCCATAAAAAAGCCAGACTACGGTTTGCAACTGCACATGGGGACAACGATCATACTTTTCCGAGAAATGTCCTCTGGTCTGACGAAACAAAAATAGAACTGTCTGGTCATAATGACCAACGATATGTTTGGAGGAAAAAGGGGGAGGCTTGAAAGCCGAAGAACACCATCCCAACCGTGAAGCACGGGGGTGGCAGCATCATGTTGTGGGGGTGTTATGCTGCAGGAGGGACTGGTGCACTTCACAAAATAGGTGGCATCCTGAGGAGGGAAAATTATGTGGATATATTGAAGCAACATCTCAAGACATCAGTCAGGAAGTTAAAGCTTGGTCACAAATGGGTCTTCCAAATGGACAATGACCCCAAGCATACTTCCAAAGTTGTGGCAAAATGGCTTAAGGACGGCAAAGTCAGGTATTGGAGTGACCATCACAAAGCCCTGACCTCAATCCTATAGAAAATTTGTGGGCAGAACTGAAAAAGCGTGTGCGAGCAAGGAGGCCTACAAACCTGACTCAGTTACACCAGCTCTGTCAGGAGGAATGGGCCAAAATTCACCAAACTTATTGTGGGATGCTTGTGGAAGGCTACACAAAATATTTGACACAAGTTAAACAATTTAAAGGCAATGCTACCAAATACTAATTGAGTGTATGTAAACTTCTGTCCCACTGGGAATGTGATGAAAGAAATAAAAGCTGAAACAAATCTGAATAAGCTGAATAAAATAAAGTGGTCATCCTAACTGACCTAAAACAGGGAATTTTTACTAGGATTAAATGTCAGGAATTGTGAAAAACTGAGTTTAAATGTATTTGGTGAAGGTGTATGTAAAATTCCGACTTCAACTGTATATCTGTCCTTGACTAATAATGTTCTGTACTATGTATTATGTTATGTTTCATGTGGATCCCAGGAAGAGTAGCTGACACTTTTGCAGTGGCTAATAGGGATCCTAATAAATACCAATACCAAATCATAAACAATCACCAAAGTCAAAAAAATTAAAAAGTTATTACCATTGATTGGAGAGATGAGGTCGATGAAACAATAACAGTTGGTATTATTCATGAAAGTATTATGGGGTGGAAGCTATTGGAAGTTTTAATAAAATATTTTATTATCAAGTCAATTTAAATTGATAGAAAATGCCATCATAAAAGAAATGCTAAAGTTATTGTTTTTGACTGGTGGGATGAGGTCCCTGAACCCATAACAATTGGTTGTATTCATGAAAGTATTATGGGTGGAAGCTAATGAAGTTTTAAGGAAGTACTTTTTATAAAGTCAATTTAAATTGATGGAAAATCACCAAGGTAAAACAATACAAACATAAGTGTTTTAAGAAATATTTTCTATGTAAAGTCAATTTAAATTGATAGAAAAATCGGCAAAATCCCAAAATGCAAGAGTTATTGCCGTTGATTGGAGGGGTGAGGTCCCTGAAGCTGGTTGTATTCATAAAAAAAGTAACATAGGGTGGAAGCTATTACAGTTAAGGAAGTATTTGTAATGTAAAGTCAATTAAAATTCATAAAACGTTGCCAAAGTAAAAAACAATTAAAGCAGTTACCATTGATTGGAGGGATGAGGTCCCTGAACCAATAACAGTTGGTTGTATTCATGAAAGTCTTATGGGGTGGGGTGTAAGCTATTTAAATTGATAGAAAATTGCCATAGTACAAAAGTAATTGCCGTTGATTGGGGAGGAGAGGTCTCTGAATTTATAACAGTTGTTTTGAGCATTTTATGTCATGTGGTTGCAAAACTATTGACGTTTTTCAGTTAAAGGTACGCTATGCAGAAATCGCTCCTCCATTTCCTGGTTGCTAAAGTTCTAATAGTTCGCCTAATTTCAGTTTATATGACAAAACAAGCAAGTATATTGTAGAGAATCACTGTACCATCTAAACTGCTGTGAAATATATTTTCCATAACCAAAATATTGTACTTTCAGCTGTTTGAAGCTGGTGTACAAAACCGAAAATAAAACACGCAAAAACAAAACTTCACAATGACAAGTGCACATAGAACAGCTTTACCGCCTCTTAGACTTGTTTTCAATGAGACTGACAGATCAAAAACTCAAATTTCGATGTGAATTTGGCCGGGGTTACCCCAAAAGTTACATATTGTAGAACAAAGAACAAGGACTGTAGCTTGTTCGCTATCGTCAGCTGATTCAGATTGTAATTTATATCACACTGGAATGTTCTGCTGAAGCGGTATCGACGTTCAAAGTCATTATCTTTAATATAAAGCCAACTTTCACGTAGGTCTTAAATATCCCCACTAGAGCATACGGAAATTGGAACTTTGCCGCACGTGTTTAAGGACACAGCTCAGATATTGCCACCCTTTCCAGCTCAGTACAAGCAAACTCATATAAAACAGGGTGGCATTCAGTACATTTTTACGTTTTGGAACGTTCAAATCAAAGGAAACGGTTCTGTACTCAAAGACCAGTTGAAAAAACAGGAGGGGTTGTGGGTTTGGGATTGCTGTCAGCATGGCCACAGCCCTTAAATACGTCACTCATTGCTTCAAGCTACACCTTGCCACACCCACCAAATGGGAGCAAACGTAGCTCAAAGTCTGTACAAGAATGTACAATAACGTTTTGGAGAAACCTGTCGTCAATAGAAACCGTTCCGCATCGTAACAAACACTCAAGCGAACTAATCGCACCTCTGGTAAATTACTAGTCCTGGCGCTCGGGTTTGAAAATAATAGAAGCGCACTGGCTTTAACAGGTGGAAATTGCAAACGAGCATGCGTTTGACAATTGCACTGGCTTAATGCCAGCTGAAAATAGAGCCCTTTTCATTAACACTAACACTGGTGTTCTTTTACATCAGTGAGTGTTAATTTAACACTTGAATCAACACTAGAAATGTTACACTGAAAAAAATCAACACTACATTGTAAACCCCAAGGCATCTTTTACTCAAAAGTTTAGCTCAAAGTCAATGAAATATCTCATTATTACTTTAAAATGTTCTGGTACTGACTCAAAACAAAATGAGAAGTCACATCAACTAAATTTGTTTGTTATAACAAATACACTTTTTTCCCAAGCATGCTGTACTGCAGGTCAATAAAACATAATATCTGTGTTTTTCCATGTACATTGAGTGATTGATTAATTACTCTTATGCTACACAAAAATAAATAACGTACATTTTTCTAAACTAATCCAATCATTTAGTTAGATATTTTGCACCAGTTACTGAAATGGTTGTTCCAGTTTAAATGGCTTAGGTATTCTCCTCACATTGTTCTAACCCTGGCAGTCATTATGAGCATTGCAGGTGAACAAAAATTATAATTGTGGATATCATAAATCTGGCTGGATTCCAATAGGAAGAGATTCAAGATGGCAGACTGAAAACAGCTATGTAGACAACCTCAAGATAAAAACGTAATATTCAATATCGGCAAATTAGACTACATATTGATACTTCACAATCTTGTGGGTAATAACCTTCAATCTGGATAACAACACAAAACAAATCATAAGACTAGAGAAATGTATGGACAAATATTACGAAAACAAGCAACAACAAACATAACAGAGAGTAAGACGGGAACCTATTTCAAAACGAAAACGTGACTCTACAGACACAGACGATTTAATCTTTTCACCGCCAATCTGTTAAAATCAATAAATGACAAACTGGGCATACTTGAACTTGTCAGTAAGGATATAAAAGAGCTGAAGGCAAGCCTCGAGAAGAGTGATGAAAAATCTGCGACATTGGAAAAAGACACAAACAAGCTAAAAGGGACAGTCAATAAAATTGAAACCGAAGTGAATGAACTTAAAAATGAGAACATTGTTCTGATAGAAACCTTGCTTGACATACAGACTAGATCCATGAGAGAGAATCTGGTACTTACAGGTATCCAAGAGAAAGAAGGAGAAGTTCCTGAAAGTGTAGTTAGAGAGTTCCTCCTTACAGTGCTCAGAGCCCACATAAAGCTATCGACAGAATCCAACTCCACCGTGTACACCGCTTCGGACAGAGGTATGAACCCCCAATCGTTGCCAAATTTAAAATAATGGTTAAAAGCCTGGGTAAAAGACTTGCTGGCTCGAAAATAGGCATGAATGACCAGTTCCCGAGGGAAATTGCAGAACGGCGCAAAGTTCTATATCCAACTTTCAAGGAAAATAGATTGAAAGGGAAACACGTAGCTCTCGTAGTTGATAAACTGTATATTGATTGCCAATTGTTCAGAGACGCAAAGACTACTCCATGGCTATTCTAAAAATTACTAAATTCTCATAGAGGAGGCAAATAATGAAACACAATTCTAGCACTGTTATGGATTGTAATAATACACAAAAATAATATAGCTAACTTGAATAATATCTAATAGGACACAAAAGCACTAATTCAACATGGTGGAGATAAAAACACAGCAGACAGAAGGCACAGTATGTGGGTATGTGTGGATAGATGGTGTTTGGGAAAGTGTGGCCTTAAGTGAGTAAGAAAGGAAATTGTTGCATATTCCAGAACCAATGTATCTATTCCAGAACCAATCTGTGAGCAGGGGTTGTGAGAGAGCTTTAAATTTTGTGCAGATGAGGGATATACATTTTGAAATTAATTATAGATCTTATTTATTTATTGTCCTATCATGGTGGAACAGAATTTAAAAATAAATTGTACATCAAATGTATTTATTGTTCTATCATTATTATTTTATTTATATAACCTTTATTTAACCAGGTAGGCCAGTTGAGAACAAGTTCTCATTTACAACTGCGACCTGGCCAAGATAAAGCAAAGCAGTGCGACAAAAACAACAACACAGAGTTACACATAAACAAACATAGTCAATAACACAATAGAAAAATCCACCTCCCGGGTGGCGCAGTGGTCTAGGGCACTGCATCGCAGTGCTAGCTGCGCCACCAGAGTCTCTGGGTTCGCGCCCAGGCTGGGCTGGGTTCGCGCCCAGGCTCTGTCGCAGCCGGCCGCAACCGGGAGGTCCGTGGGGCGACGCACAATTGGCATAGCGTCGTCCGGGTTAGGGAGGGTTTGGCCGGTAGGGATATCCTTGTCTCAGTATGTAAAATGTAATAAAATGTATGCACTCTACTGTAAGTCGCTCTGGATAAGAGCGTCTGCTAAATGACTAAAATGTAAATGTAAAATGTAAATGTAGAAGATTAGGGAGGTAAGGCAACAAATAGGCCATAGAGGCAAAATAATTACAATTTAGCATTAACACTGGAGTGATGGATGTGCAGATGATTATGTGCAAGTAGAGATACTGGGGTGTAAACGAGCAAGAGGATAAATAACAATATGGGGATGAGGTAGTTTGATGTGCTACTTACAGATTGGCTGTGTACGGGTAAAGTGATCGATCGGTAAGCTGCTCTGACAGCTGATACTTAAAGTTAGAGGGAGATATAAGACTCCAGATTCAGTGATTTTTGCAATTCATTCCAGTCATCGGCAGCAGAAAACTGGAAGGAAAGGTGGCCAAAGGAGGTATGGGCTTTGGGGATGACCAGTGAAATATACCTGCTGGAGCGCGTGCTACGGGTGGGTGTTGCTATGGTGACCAGTGAGCTGAGATAAGGCGCGGCTTTACCTAGCAAAGACTTATAGATGACCTGGAGCCAGTGGGTTTGGAGATGAATATGTAGTGAGGGCCAGCCAACGAGAGCATACAGGTCGCAGTGGTGGGTAGTATATGGTGACAAAACAGATGGCACTGTGATAGACTGCATCTAGTTCGCTGAGTAGAGTGTTGGAGGCTATTTTGTAAATGACATCGCCGAAGTCAAGGATCGGTAGGATAGTCAGTTTTACGAGTGTATGTTTGGCAGCGTGAGTGAAGGAGTCTTTTTTGCGAAATAGGAAGCCGATTCTAGATTTAATTTTGGATTGGAGATGCTTAATGTGAGTCTGTAAGGAGAGTTTACAGTCTAACCAGACACCTAGGTATTTGTAGTTGTCCACATATTCCAAGTCAGAACTGTCCAGCGTAGTGATGCTAGTCGGGCGGGTGGGCGGGCAGGCAGCAATCGGTTGAAGAGCATTTAGTTTTACTAGCATTTATAAAGCAGTTGGCGGCCACGGAAGGAGTGTTGTATGGCATTGAAGCTCGTTTGGAGGTTTGTTAACACAGTGTCCAAAGAAGGGCTAGAAGTACAGTTGCAGTTGGAAGTTTACATACACTTATGTTGGAGTCATTAAAACTGGTTTTTCAACCACTCCACACATTTCTTGTTAACAAACTATAGTTTTGGCAAGTCGGTTTCCCAACAATTGTTTACAGACAGATTATTTCACTGTATCACAATTCCAGTGGGTCAGAAGATTACATACACTAAGTTGAGTGTGCCTTTAAACAGCTGGAAAATTCCAGAAAGTGATGTAATGTCTTTAGAAGATTCTGATAGGCTAAATGACATAATTTGAGTCAATTGGAGGTGTTCCTGTGGATGTGTTTCAAGGCCTACCTTCAAACTCAGTGCCTCTTTGCTTGCAGTGGCGTGCCGTGGGCCTGGGGCCTGGGCCTTCAGTGAGGTACTACACAGTCCCACCCGAATTAATCCACCTCATTATGATGCCATGGCTCTAGAAACTATACATTTAGACAGAAACGCAGTATAACCAGGCGTTGCGTCACCTTGAAATTGACAAATTGACATTTTTGGGTAAACAGTGTTTACCCAAAAACATGACACAATCAATGAGTCTTTTCAATATTTCCCTTCACCTTTTCATTGTGCAGCTCCGTTGCCCTGCGCGTTTGTTCTTTGAGCTGTTGATCCACTCCGGTGTCCCCAAAAGTTTTCAAAAGCACCATTGGTTGTTAGTGCCCAGCCGTACTTTGGTGTCTCGTTGCTGCCTTGGTTAGACAACTCAAGTTTGCAAAGCCAGTGTGGCTCCAAACACCAAATCGATCACTTGCAAATAATAGGCATTCCCAGCAGTACAGTTTGCAGTGCTTCTCGGAGCCAAGGAGCCTGTGAGCCATTGACAGCGCTCGTAGTTGAAACTTTGAAAGTGGCGAGCGAACGAAGCACTTTCCCGCCTGTGACAGGCTTTGTGGCGTCGGGCGACCTCTCCTTACAATGTCTAACTTTTCTTGAAAAGTTCGTCTTGAGAATGGCGTTATAATTATATCCTCGACCAAATCGATATCTTCTCCTCCTTCCGCCATTGTGGGTTGAAAAAACAGCTTAGTAGTACGCGAATTAATTCGTTTATCAAATTCAGTTTCCTAGATCTCCATAGGACCTAACCCTAACCCTAACCCTAACCCTAACCCTAACCCAACCAAGAGGAAAGCTATGAAATGAAGAGTATAACTCTTACTCTGGGGAATAATTTAATACATATTTGTGGGAAAATATATTTAAAAAAATATATATATTCTGATGATGTTTAGGCCAGCAGAGAAGGCCTTGCAGGCCCTGACGGCCCACCACTGTTTGCTTGACATCTTGGGAAAATCAAAAGAAATCAGCCAAGACCTCAGAAAAGAAATGGTAGACCTCCACAAGTCTGGTTCATCCTTTGGTGCAATTTCCAATCGCCTGAAGGTACCACGTTCATCTGTACAAACAATAGTACAATAGCAAGCATAAACACCATGGGACCACGCAGCCGTCAAACTGCTCAGAAAGGAGACGTGTTCTTTCTCCTAGAGATCAAAGTACTTTGGTGCGAAAAGTGCAAATCAATACCAGAACAACAGCAAAGGACCTTGTGAAGATGCTGGAGGAAACGGGTACAAATGTATCCATATCCACAGTAAAACGAGTCCTATAATCGACATAACCTGAAAGGCCGCTCAGCAAGGAAGAAGCAATTTCTCCAATACTGCCATAAAAAAGCCAGACTACGGTTTGCAACTGCACATGGGGACAAAGATCGTACTTTTCGGGGGAAATGTCCTCTGGTATGACGAAACAAAAATAGTAGTGTTTGGCCATTATGACCATCGTTATGTTTGGAGGAAAAAGGGGGAGGCTTGCAAGCCGAAGAACACCATCCCAACCGTGAAGCATGGAGGTGGCAGCATCATGTTGTGGGGGTGCTTTGCTGCAGGAGGGACTTGTGCATTTCACAAAATAGGTGGCCTCATGAGGAAGTAAAATTATGTGGATATATTGAAGCAACATCTCAAGACATCAGTCAGGAAGTTAAAGCTTGGTCGCAAATGGGTCTTCCAAATGGACATTGACCCCAAGCATACTTCCAAAGTTGTGGCTTAAGGACAGTAAGTTCAAGGTATTGGAGTTGCTATCACAAGGCACTGACCTCAATCCTATAGAAAATGTGTGGGCAGAACTGAAAAAGTGTGTGCAAGCATGGAGGACTACAAACCTGACTGAGTTATACCAGCTCTGTCAGGAGGAATGGGCCAAAATTCACCAAACTTATTGCGGGAAGCTTGTGGAAGGCTACCCGAAACTTTTGACCCAAGTTAAACAATTTAAAGGCAATGCTACCAAATACTAATTGAGTGTATGTAAACTTCTGACCCACTGGGAATGCGATTAAATAAATAAAAGCTGAAATAAATCATTCTCTCTACTGTTATTCTGACATTTCACATTCTTAAAATAAAGTGGTGATCATAGGTGACCTAAGACAGGAAATTTTTACTAGGATTAAAAATCAGGAGTTGTGAAAAACTGAGTTTAAATGTATTTGGCTAAGGTGTATGTAAACTTCGACTTCAACTGTATATATTTTTGGGGGTATTTTACCTTTATTTATACAGGTATTTCTCTTTTTAACATCTCTTTTCCAAGAGAGACCTGGTCCAATATGTGTGTGTGTGTGTGTGTGTGTGTGTGTGTGTGTGTGTGTGTGTGTGTGTGTGTGTGTGTGTGTGTGTGTGTGTGTGTGTGTGTGTGTATGTATGTATGTGTATATATATATATATATATATATATATATATATATATATATATATATATATATACTGCTCAAAAAAATAAAGGGAACACTTAAACAACACAATGTAACTCCAAGTCAATCACACTTCTGTGAAATCAAACTGTCCACTTAGGAAGCAACACTGATTGATAATAAATTTCACATGCTGTTGTGCAAATGGAATAGACAAAAGGTGGAAATTATAGGCAATTAGCAAGACACCCCCAATAAAGGAGTGGTTCTGCAGGTGGTGACCACAGACCACTTCTCAGTTCCTATGCTTCCTGGCTGATGTTTTGGTCACTTTTGAATGCTGGCGGTGCTTTCACTCTAATGGTAGCATGAGACGGAGTCTACAACCCACACAAGTGGCTCAGGTAGTGCAGCTCATCCAGGATGGCACATCAATGCGAGCTGTGGCAAGAAGGTTTGCTGTGTCTGTCAGCGTAGTGTCCAGAGCATGGAGGCGCTACCAGGAGACAGGCCAGTACATCAGGAGACGTGGAGGAGGCCGTAGGAGGGCAACAACCCAGCAGCAGGACCGCTACCTCCGCCTTTGTGCAAGGAGGAGCACTGCCAGAGCCCTGCAAAATGACCTCCAGCAGGCCACAGATGTGCGACAGAGCCTGGGCGTGAACCCAGAGACTCTGGTGACACTGGAACTGAAAAATAACAACTCGTGTAGAAAGTAAACATCCATACCTCGATGGTGCCAAGTGTGCTTATTTCTGCATAATGAGGAAGTAGGAAAAAATTGGCAACTTCTGACTATTTATGGTCTAGCGATTGATGACAGAAGAGTACGCTCCCCAACCTTATGTAATTTTTTTTTTTTTTTTTCAAAAAAAAAAAAAAAAAAAAAAAAAAAAAAACTTATGTAATTAGAAAGAGGAGATTATCCTGATTAAAATGGTGTCCAACTTGAAAATATCTAAATATACACATTGTGAGATATTTGGTGAAATATACCAGCATGCCTCTCCATAGGAAAACAATGGGAGGAGCTCAGCATTCCAAGGGCAAAAGGTATTTCGTGGCTAGCGTTTTATGACAACTGAGTACACTGCCCAGCCTTACATAATTAGAAAGAGGAGATTTTCATGTTTAAAATGGTGTCCAATTTGAAAAAAATCTAAATATACACATTGTGAGATATTTGGCAAATTAGACAGACATACCTATATTTCCCTATAGTAAACAATGGGACGACCTCAGAGTTCCATCAGTAATTATTTGTTGTTGTTTACATTTTAACTACCAGCAACGTGGGCAGTTCTCATTGCCAACAATAATAAAGCAGGCATTGTGACATAGAACAATAAGTTGGGAATAGAATGTTCGGAAGGCGAGTTGGGTGAAAAATGCCCCCCTGAAGCATTTATATATTGTGACAATGACACAATGCCCCCCTGTGGACTGAAGCTGAACTTCACTGATTTAAAATGGGCAATGCTGAGGTGGTAGAACTGACAAAATGAAATTAATCAGAGGTCTAAAGGTAAACATGCTTGGCTCGTCTGTTATTTCCATATAGGCTATGCAACTATTTGTAAAAAAAAACTGCTCATTATTAAATTGGCCAAATTATTATTTTTGCTTTTCTTTTTATTACACTTTTTATTCACTTAGCTACTTACTTTTCCTATTGTTGTTACATTGTCGAGAGGTTAACCTGCAACTTTGCATGTTATTGCACTGTGTACTCCATGTATATGACAAATAAACAAACTTGAACTTAGAAGGGAAGTGGCCCTAAAGTTATGTGTCCTCAAATGTTATGTAATCAAACAATCTCACATTAGCTGGTAGAACTGATTAAATGAATCATAAAGGTCTTATAACTTATTCCATTCTACAGGCATTTTTGGGGGGCCCGTGTCTTTTAATACTCATATAGGCTAGGGGCTATGTAGCTTCTTATCTTTCATGTTTGGAGTTGTGTTGCTCTGTTATGCAGACACTTGAATTTTCTTTACAGTTGAGTTGCACTGCTCATGTCAGTATACACTCTAAATAATACTGGTTTAAAAACAACCCACTTTGGGTAGATATTGAACAGAACACATATTGGGATATTTTGACAAAGCCCGTTGAGTCACAAAAAAAACATTGTTTTCTTTAAGTTGAATTGTTGATGTTGGGTTTTTGAGCCATGATCCACCAGGTCAGATCCGAAGACTGGAGTTGTGGCTTATTAGGGGTATGGCATTTAGATAGTTATTTTTGGCCAGCAGTGAGAGTATTTGTCATTCCGGTTAATCTGTTCTGTTGTATTGTCAATACATTTTAAGGTTGAGCACTGACACTTTTGTAGCTTAATTTTTATTTTACCATGTAAGTTGACTGAGAACACATTCTCATTTACAGCAATGACCTGGGGGATAGTTACAGGGGATGAATGAGCCATTTTGAAGCTTGGGATGGTTAGGTGGCCATGATGGTATGAGGGCCAGATTGGACATTTTACCAGAACACCAGGATTATCACCCCTACTCTTACAATATAGGGGTGATGGGATCTTTAGTGACCACAGAGAGACAGGACACCCGTATAATGGCCCATGTGAAAGACAGGACCCTACACAGGGCAATGTCCCCAATCACTGCACAGAGGTATTGGGATATTTATTTTTTAGATTAAACCAAATAGTGCCTCCTACTGGCCTTCCAACACCACTTCCTGCAACATCTGGGCTCCCGTCCAGGGATTGACCACAACCAACCCTGCTTAGCTTCAGAGGTAAGCCAGAAGTGGGATGAAGGTGGTATGCTGCTGGCATAGCAGCCAGCAATAAGGCATACCAGCCAGCAATAAGGCATACCACTCATCAATAAGGCATACCACTCTGCAATTTCACTGGATGTTGGCCAGGTGGGATGGTAGCATCCCACATACCTCAAGCTCTGTCAAATTTGTCGCTGATCATTGCTAGACAACCATTTTCAGATCTTGCGATAGATTTTCAAGTAGATTTAAGTCAAAACTGTAACTCGGCCACACAGGAACATTCACTGTCTTCTTGGTAAGCATCTCCAGTGTAGATTTGGCCTTGTGTTTTAAGTTATTGTCCTGGTGAAAGGTGAATTCATCTCCCAGTGTCTGGTGGAACAGACTGACCAAGGTTTTCCTCTAGGATTTTGCCTGTGCTTAGCTCCATTACGTTTATTTTATATCCTGAAAAACTCCCCAGTCCTTAACGATTACAAGCATACCCATAACATGATGCAGCCATGACTATGCTTGAAAATATGTAGAGTGGTACTCAGTAATGTGTTGTATTGGATTTGCCCCAAACATGACACTTTGTATTAAGGACAAAAAGTGAATTGCATTGCCATGTTTTTTGCAGTATTACTTTAGTGCCTTGTTGCAAACAGGATGCATGTTTTGGAATATTTTTTATTTTGTACAGGCATCCTTCTTTTTACTCTGTCCATTAGGTTAGTATTGTGTAGTAACTAAAATGTTGTTGGTCCATGCAACCTATTATTTGAATGGTTAAGCACACTTTTACTCCTGAACGTATTTAAGTTTGCCATAGAAAGGGGTTGAATACCTATTGACTCAAGAATATGAATTTGTAAAACATTTGAAAAACATAATTCCACTTTAACATTATGGGGTATTGTGTTTAGGCCAGTGACATTTTTTTTTAATTGTTCAGGCTGTAACACAATCTCCATAATTCAGACTTTAACGCAACAAAATTTGGAAAAATTCAAGGGGTGTGAATACTTTCTGAAGGCACTGTAAGTCTATTAAAAGTGTGCGAGTTTGAGCATGTGTCATTAGGCCTAGTGAAGAGTGGGATAAGTTGAGCCAAAGGTGTGAATTGAGCCACCCTTATTACTAGGAAACCATAAACAAAAAATTTATAATTTCACCAAATACTTAAGGAAGAGGTCTGTGAAGGAAGAAACCACATGGAAAAAGTGGTTAGCAAGTTAGGTTAAAAAAATTGATTTTCACCAATTTATTGTGTTGAGGTTTCATGATGCTTGTATCTAAACAAAGTAGATAATTTTCAAATTGTTCTATATATCAGTTGGGGTCTCTATAAGCTTCAATATGACGTCTAGCTTGAAAGTGCATCCTTGTAGCTGTGGACTAATATGGCCATGGGGAAAGTTTAGCCAATGGTTGAGCCAATTGCAAGTTGAGTAGGGCATTATCACTGGGATGTGAGGTAACAATATGGCCTAGCCTATGTTAAAAGGGTTTTACAAAAGTACAAAGTGTTTGTTAGGTGTTAAAAGATGCTGAAAATGATTCAAAAAAAAAAAGTGATTGTGTTGAATTGTTTTTGGGAAATAAAGATAGACATGGTTTTAAAAAGTGCACAGCAAATTCCCCAGTGTTAAATTACCACAAAGTATGGACCCGTATAGATACTGAACAGTGTTGAACTAACACACTGCTTAGTGTAAAGCTTTAGGCTGGGGATACACAAAGCAACTTTCATGCAATTTTAGTTGCATTTTCAGGTTGCAAGTTACATCATCTCAAGCAACTTCGCTGTTACATGAACCAACTCAAACTTGATTAAAATCGCATGCAACAACCAATCAACTTGAAGCTGATTGTTTGCGAATTCTAAATTCACCCCATGTCATCAGTTACATTACATTGTGGTTTCACATGGTGTTTATCCAACTGTTTGGCTATTGTAACAGCAAGGTTATAGAAGAAATGCAGCCTGTACAATTCTATGGGATGCCACCAAAGGTTTTATTAAAAATTATGCAACTGCATTTCCATCTGGTTTGAATCAATCACAATCACAGACAGAGAGCAGAATTTGCATTCCATTGTAATCATCCCAGTCGTTTACTGGCCAACAAGCTACGCAGTAATGATCAATTAGCTGATATAGCAACTATTGTATCTGAAACTGGGGAATTACTATCAGAACCCAAATTAATAAATCAAAGATTCTCTCGCTTCTATAAGAACTGTAAACCTCTGATTGTAAATCCACACCAAGCCAGACTAAGTCCTTTCTAAAATAATTAAGAACTCCTCTTTTCTCAACTGAAGAAGCTGCCTCGCTGGGAACCCAAATCTCTCTCAATGAACTCAAAAGAGCTTTGAATAGCATGAACAAAGGCAAATCACCTGGATGGGATGGTATTGCCCCTGAGGTCTATTCAAAATGTTTTAATCAATTAGGTCCACTATTGCTCAAAATTATTAACACAGCTGTTCGCAAAGGTTCATTTGGGAGAGATGTGACTCCAGCACTAATTTTGCTTTTATGAAAAAGGCAAGATAAGTGTCATCCCCTATCTTTGATAAACATTGATATGAAACTGTTTTCCAAAATGTCATCTCCTGTCTCGAGACTTACTTAACCAAATTGGTCCAAGCAGGTTTGTTTAAAACATGTTTATCCTCGGATAACCTATCAAAATGCTTCATCTATAAGGGCACAAGGCAAGACCCAAATGCAGACACAGGAGGCAGATGGTTGAGCTCCGATATTTATTATAGCAAAAGGGGTAGGCAAAAGGCAGGTCGGGTACAGGCGACTGGTTCCTAAACCAAGTCAGAGTCCAAACAGTACCAAGCGATAGGGTGGCTCGAGGTCAGGGGCAGACAGAGTGGTCAGGCAGGCAGGCTCAGAGTCAGGACAGGCAAGGGTCAAAACCAGGAGGGTAAGAAAAGAGAGACTGGGAAAAGCAGGAGCTGAGACACAAAAACGCTGGTTGACTTGACAAACAAGACGAACTGGCACAGAGAGACAGGAAACACAGGGATAAATACACCAGGGATATTAAGCGACACCTGGAGGGGTTTGAGACAAGCACAAGGACAGGTGAAACAGATCAGGTCGTGACATAATCAGAAACAACAGCTCCTTGGGCTGTTTTAATATCTCAATGCAGAAAAAAAGCACTAGAAGCAGCAGACAAGGCGATCTGTTTTCTTCTTTGCAATATTTATTATCCATGGATCCCTGGCCCAGGAATTTAATAAATCGAAGGAAATAACCCCAAATTACCTCAAATCTACTGATCATTTCATGTCATTATAGACAGACAATATTTGACTATATCTAGACAATGTATCTCAATTGCTCCCAAATACATTGAAGATCATAGGTGCTTACTTTTGTTTGTTTTCCTTTACATACTAAATGTATTATAAAAAAATATATAACTCTATAATATGATCATAAGGATCAATACTTAGTATTTATATACCTTTATTAATGCTTTTTTTGTGAGTGGCATAATTTTGGGATTATATAATTATTTGTACATTACACCTGTAACGCCCCTAGTATTACAATATATAATGTACAATAATATTAATTAAATATGTAACATTGCAGTGTACAAACTTACCATCATGAAAAGGTATGACATTTACTATTACGGGTGGCCAAAAATAACTATCTAAGAGCTATGCCCCTAATAAGCCATGCCTCCTGAAAATAATTTATTACATTTAAAAAAGACCCAGCTGCTTGGTCAACCCGGAATGAAAGTGAAATAAAACCCAACTGATGGTTAAATTAACCCATGTTTGGGTAATCCGAACAACCCAACATTTTAGGTTATAAACAAAACCGGTCACATTATGCTGGCTTGCTTAGTTATGTTAAATTTCTATTGAAATCCAGCCAGAGTAGGGGTATTCAAACGTCTGAGTTTTTTAATTGCCTGCAACCGGCATTAAGAATGCCAGCCAGGGTTGGGAAGACTGAAATATGAGACTATCTAATGCATCTATACTGGAACAACCATTTCAGTAATGTGTGCAATAAATCCAAGTAACATCTTGGATTATTTTAGAAAATGTACAGTCTGCCATTTATATTTGAGAAGCATAACATTAATGAATAAATCAATGTACATGCAAAAACATAGATATTGAACAATTCTTAAAATCAATCTGCAATAGAATATGTGGGAAATATGATAATGATAGGTGTAGTTTTGGTTCAGCTCTGATTATTAACACCAACATTGGTGTTATTTTAAACTATGTGAGTGTATGCCCTCAAAATAAAGCTTCATGAAATATTTATTGTATATAATAAAATATTAAAGGTCCTGAACAGTCATTCTGATTCCCATGTAAAGTAGCCTTTTGAGTGACTAAAACATGGGTTCCCAATTTCTTCTGGCCCAAGACCCCATTTTGATATCTGATATCTGTTATTAACAGCCAATGTTTATTCATTTTTTATTTGGGCTATGGCAGTCAAAACTTTCAAACAGTATTTCTGATTGTCTTCTCGACTTACATGACCAAAAGTATGTGAACACTTTCTCGTTGAACATCTCATTCCAAAATCATGGGCATTAATATGAAGTTGGTCGCCCCTTTATTGCTATAACAGCCTCCACTCTTCTGGGAAAACTTTCCACAGGATTTTGGAACATTGCTGCTGGGCCCTCTTACATTCTGCCACAAGAGCATTAGTGAGGTTGGGCACTGATGTTGGGCGATTAGGCCTGGCTCGCAGTCAGCGTTCAAATTCATCCCTAAGGCGTTCGATGGGGCTGAGGTCAGGGTTCTGTGTAGGCCAGTCAAGATCTTCCACACCGATCTTGACAAATAATTTCTCTACGGACCTCGCTTTGTGCATGGGAGCATTGTCATGCTAAAACCGGAAGGGTCCTTTTGTATATACAGTGGGGCAAAAAAGTATTTAGTCAGCCACCAATTGTGCAAGTTCTCCCACTTAAAAAGATGAGAGAGGCCTGTAAGTACAATTCAACTATGACAGACAAAATGAGAAAAAAAAATCCAGAAAATCACATTGTAGGATTTTTTATGAATTTATTTGCAAATTATGGTGGAAAATAGTATTTGGTCAATAACAAAAGTTTATCTCAATACTTTGTTATATACCCTTTGTTGGCAATGACAGAGGTCAAACGTTTTCTGTAAGTTTTTCTGTAAGGTTTTCACACACTGTTGCTGGTATTTTGGCCCATTCCTCCATGCAGATCTCCTCTAGAGCAGTGATGTTTTGGGGCTGTTGCTGGGCAACACAGACTTTCAACTCCCTCCAAAGATTTTCTATGGGGTTGAGATCTGGAGACTGGCTAGGCCACTCCAGGACCTTGAAATGCTTCTTACGAAGCCACTCCTTCGTTGCCCGGGCGGTGTGTATGGGATCATTGTCATGCTGAAAGACCCAGCCACGTTTCATCTTCAATGCCTTCAATTCATCTTCAATCTCACGATACATGGCCCCATTCATTCTTTCCTTTACACGGATCAGTCGTCCTGGTCCCTTTGCAGAAAAACAGCCCCAAAGCATGATGTTTCCACCCCCATGCTTCACAGTAGGTATGGTGTTCTTTGGATGCAACTCAGCATTCTTTGTCCTCCAAACACGACGAGTTGAGTTTTTACCAAAAAGTTCTATTTTCGTTTCATCTGACCATATGACATTCTCCCAATCTTCTTCTGGATCATCCAAATGCTCTCTAGCAAACTTCAGACGGGCCTGGACATGTACTGGCTTAAGCAGGGGGACACGTCTGGCACTGCAGGATTTGAGTCCCTGGCGGCGTAGTGTG